>NC_039366.1:201562851-201622655 GCF_003573695.1 Papaver somniferum | reverse complement strand
TCCCTATTAGAAACTTCTACTTGTCCACTCGTCTGAGGGTGGTACGGAGTAGCAACCTTGTGAGTTATACCATACTTGCGTACTAAAGACTCAAAGTACTTGTTACGAAAATGTGAACCGCCGTCACTGATGATAGCTCTAGGGGTACCAAAACGTGCAAATATGTTTTCCTTTAGAAATGAAAGTACCACCTTGTGGTCATTTGTTCTTGTTGCTATGGCTTCTACCCACTTAGAAACGTAATCAACTGCGACTAGGATGTACAATCTACCGTCAGAAATAGGGAATGGACCCATGAAGTCGATCCCCCAAACATCAAAAATCTCCACAATCAAAATGGGGTTCAATGGCATCATGTTTCTCCTCGAAATGCTTCCTAGCTTTTGACAGCGTTCACAAGCAACACAATAATCATGGCAATCCTTGAACAATGATGGCCAATAGAATCCACAATGCAAGATCTTTGCAGCGGTTTTCTTGGCACTGAAATGGCCTCCACATGCTTGGTCATGACAGAAAGATATCACATCTTTCTGTTCAGTGTTGGGGACACATCTCCTAATGATTTGGTCCGGGCAGTACTTAAACAAATATGGGTCATCCCAAAGGAAATGTTTAACTTCAGCCAAGAACTTATAGCGGTCTTGTCTCGACCAACGTGAGGGCATCCTACCTGCAGCAAGGTAGTTAACGATGTCGGCAAACCAAGGGAGGTCTGATACAGACATCAATTGCTCATCAGGAAATGATTCTCTGATTATCATGGACTCATCAATAGACTCAATGGTTAATCTAGACAAATGATCAGCAACCACATTCTCACAACCTTTCTTATCACGGATTTCGAGATCGAATTCCTGTAATAAGAGTATCCATCGAATAAGGCGAGCTTTAGCATCCTTCTTGGAAAGAAAATACTTCAAAGCCGCATGGTCAGTGTATATGATGATCTTAGATCCTATGAGATAAGATCTAAACTTGTCTAATGCGAAAACGACAGCAAGCAATTCCTTCTCGGTAGTTGTGTAATTGAGTTGAGTATCATTAAGGGTTTTGCTAGCGTAGTATATCACGTATGGTAGTCTATCAACACGCTGTCCTAAAACAGCACCAACAACATAATCAGAGGCATCACACATGAGTTCAAACGGTAGTTCCCAGTTGGGTGGTCGGACTATAGGAGCGGCGGTGAGAAGAGTTTTTAATTCCTCCCAAGCTTTCACACAAGCATCATCGAAATTGAAGGTAACATCTTTGGCGAGTAGACTACACAAAGGTCTTGAGATTTTGCTAAAGTCTTTGATGAATCGCCGGTAAAAACCAGCATGACCTAAAAATGATCTAATTTCCCTCACAGAGCGGGGTTTTGGTAAATGTCGGATGAGGTCTACTTTAGCTTTATCTACTTCAATGCCTTTTTCCGAGATGATGTGTCCTAGAACTATTCCTGAATTCACCATAAAATGGCACTTTTCCCAATTTAGAACAAGGTTCCTTTTCTTACATCTGGACAGCACAAGGGTAAGATGTCTTAAACATTTATCAAACGAAGAACCGAACACGGAGAAATCATCCATGAAGATCTCGAGAAAACTATCTATCATGTCAGAAAAAATGCTCATCATGCATCGCTGAAAAGTAGCAGGTGCATTACACAACCCAAAGGGCATGCGTCTATAAGCAAATGTCCCAAAGGGACACGTGAACGTAGTTTTTTTCTGATCTTCTGGTGCAATGTGAATTTGGTTATAACCGGAAAAGCCATCTAGAAAACAGTAGTGACTGTGTCCAGACACACGTTCTAGCATTTGGTCTATGAAAGGGAGCGGGAAGTGATCCTTCCTAGTTACTGTGTTCAACTTTCTGTAGTCGATACATACTCGCCATCCTGTGGTTGTACGTGAAGGGACTAACTCATTCTTGTCGTTCTGAACTACAGTAATGCCTGACTTCTTAGGCACAACTTGAATGGGACTAACCCATTTACTATCTGGTATTGGGTATATGATACCCGCATCAAGTAGTTTCAGGATTTCTCCCTTGACTACATCTCTCATGTTAGGATTAAGTCTCCTTTGCATTTCCCTAGATGGTTTGGCATTCTCTTCGAGATTAATGTGGTGCATGCAAATGGTGGGGCTTATTCCTTTGAGGTCTGAGATGGTCCATCCTAAGGCCTCTTTGTGTTCCTTAAGTACTTCTAAAAGCTTACTTTCATGTTCCGTGTCTAAACATGATGAAATAATGACAGGTAAAGTATCAGAAGAACCTAGGAATGCGTACTTCAACGTACTAGGCAATGTTTTCAATTCAAGCTTGGGTGGCTCAACAATGGATGAAATGAGCTTGGAATCAGAGAGTGAGGGTGGTTCCACTTCATATCTTCTTTCAGTGACGTCCATTTGAGGTACAGATTCGAGCAGAGATAGGACGTCACTACAGTATGCATCATCATAGGAATCTGAGTTAAAGTTCTCCATACATGCTTGAAAGGGGTCGACGGATAGAATGTTAGTCAACGAATCTTGTATTAATCCTTCAATCATATTAAATTCATGCACATCAGCATCATCAAGATTCACAGGTTATTGACTAATATCGAACACATTCAATTCTACCGTCATGTTGCCAAAAGACAGTTTCAACACTCCATTACGACAATTAATGATCGCGTTGGACGTAGCCAAGAAAGGACGTCCTAAGATGACAGGAATGTGACAGTCTGGGTTTTGTACAGGTTGAGTGTCTAAGACAATGAAGTCTACGGGAAAATAGAATTTGTCAACCTTGATCAAAACGTCTTCGACCACTCCACGAGGAATCTTGACAGATCGGTCTGCCAGTTGTAGAGTGATAGATGTTGGTTTCAACTCCCCAAGACCTAACTGCTCATAAACAGAATATGGCAGAAGGTTAACACTTGCACCTAGGTCTAATAATGCTTTATCGACCGTGTGTTCTCCTATAGTGCAAGAAATTGTTGGACATCCTGGGTCCCTAAACTTGGGTGGAGTTTTGTTCAAAATGATGGAACTCACCTGTTCAGCTAAGAAAGCACGTTTTTGCACATTAAGCTTGCGCTTTTGAGTACACAAGTCTTTGAGGAATTTAGCATATGTCGGGATTTGCCTAATTGCCTCAAGAAAAGGAATGTTGATATTTACTCTCTTGAACAGATCTAACATCTCATTATAATGGGTACTTTTCTGTTGATAGATCAATCTTTGAGGAAATGGGGCAACAGGAGAATGAGTTGGCAAAGGGACATTCACAGCAGTAGAATTGTCAGATTTTCCAACTTGCTCAGGCTCATTGGTTTTCTGGGGTGGTGTAGGCAATGATATGTTTGGCTCAGATTCATTTGATTGTGGTATGCCTACATTGTTCTCAACAATCTTACCACTTCGAAGAGTGGTGATGGAATGGACTTGATCGGGTGAGGTTTCATTGCAAGATGATGTGCCTGCTTGAAATATCCTCTTTGGATTTTGTTGGGGTTGGCTAGGAAGTGTACCCTTTTCTCTCTCGCTCATTGAATCACACATTTGACTCATCTTTTGATCAAGATTTTTCTGACCTTGCACCAGACTCTGGATCATCTCCTCTAGGGTGGATAATCTCTTGTCGGTATTGTGTTGAGGATATGATTGTTGTTGAGAGTTTGATTTTTGTTGAGGGTTCCTAGGATATTGATAACCTTGATTGTTCTGAGATCCCTGATTGTTTTGATAGCTCTGATTGGGTTGAGATGGTCCTCCCTGAGTGGGTCCTTTGGACCATGAAAAGTTAGGGTGGTTTCTCCATCCTGGATTGTAGGTCTGTGAATAGGGGTTATGCTCTTGTTTTTGAAACATGGCATGTGCCTGTTCAAGCCTAGATTCCTGGACTGCAAGCAAATCAGGGCAATTTTGGAATTGATGGTTGGGATCGTTACAAGCGGCACATACAGATGAAGCGACATGTTCTCTGAGAGTAGTGGTGGAAGGTTTTGAATTTTTATGTAGTTCTAACTCTTCTAATCTCCTAACTATTGATGCCATGTTTGCTCTTCCCTCGAAATCTGTTTCAATCCTAAAAGCCTTAGCTTCGGATGTAGTCTTTCTGGGTTCACGGATGGATTCCCACTGTTGCGTCTTTTCAGCTACTTCAATCAAGAAGTCCCAAGACGCATCAGCAGTTTTGTCTACGAATAGACCATTACACATTGACTCAACCGTTGTTCGGGTGGACACATCTAGACCTTCATACAAAATTTGCACAAGTCTCCATTTTTCAAAACCATGATGGGGACATTGGAGCAATAATTCATTGAATCTCTCCAGGTATCTAGCTAAGGTCTCACCCTCTAATTGTACAAAGCTATTTAGACTTTGACGAATTGTCGCAGTCTTGTGATTTGGGAAAAACTTTTTGAAAAACTCCTTTATGAGGTCATCCCATGTCATGATGGATTGAGGCTGTAAAGCATAAAGCCAGGCCTTTGCCTTATCTTTCAGGGAGAAAGGAAAGAGCCTTAACTTTAGGGTTTCGTCGGACATTTGAGTGAAACGCAGAGTTCCACAAATTTCCTCGAATTCTCTCACGTGGTGGTACGGGTTTTCATTCTCAACACCTCTAAAAATAGGAAGCATCTGTATTGTGCTTGATTTCAGCTCATAATGGCCATTAGCCTCGGGTAGCACAATACAAGAAGGTTGACTGGCTCTAGTTGGGTACATATAATCCTTGAGGGTACGGGGTTCTCCCATTGTTTCGGTTTGATCTGGGCTGTCTACCTCAGAACTCAGAATTTCGATAGGTTCTTCTTGATTAATTCTAACAAGTCTGTTTGTTTGGTCTCTATAGGTCACAATCATGTCCTTGTAGGTACCTCAACTAACATGTTGGTCAGACAGAGCAATCGGAAACAATTTGGCCCACAAGGGTTACTAAGATTTGGTTTTGAATGGGTGTTGGACTAACAAGGGATTTTGGTTTTTTGGTTTAAAGTTGGGCTTTGGAAAAATTTTTGAACTAAACCTAGCATAAATTAGCACAACCCATAAAAGAAAATAAAAACAATAATAATAATTAAGACAAGCCCATAAAAGAAAATGAAAAAGAAAAAGAAAAAAATAAAAGAAAAATAAAGACAAAGAATAATTACAGTCCCAAAGAAAAAGAAAAAGAAAAAGAAAAAGAAAATAAAGGAAAAATAAAAATTATTACAATCCCAACTAAATAATTAAATTAATTATTACAAGCCCGGATTTGAATTTAAATGAGGCCCAAGTGGGTTAACTCATGGGTTAGGCTTACTTGATTTTTGGAGGGAAGCCCAAAAATAGGCTTTTGGTCCCCTTTTAGTTGCACAGCCCAGTTGGGCTTTAGGATCGTCCTAAGCAGCTCATGCTCGAGCCCAGCAACAACAGGTGGAACAGAGCCCAGCAGCAGCAACAGCAACGAAGCCCACCTCAGTTGGAGTTGGTGAAGCCCAGTTCAGAGAAGTACAAGCCCACCAGTAGAAGGCAGAGCCCAGCAGATTCAGTTGGCAGCCCAGTTGCTTTGGCTTGGCAGCAGCAGGCTTGGTTCACCAGCTCCAGCAACAGCAGCAGCAGCATCAGCAACTCAGTACAGCAACAGCAACAACAAAAATACAGCACAGCTCCAGCAACAGAAGCTGCACCAGGGTCAGGCAGCTTCTCCTAGCACCAGCTCCAACAGCACCTGCAAGTGAACAAGATTGCAATGATCTCAGACAACTTCAAGCACAGCAAGGCCACAACAGCTTCAAGCACAACAAGGCCACAGAACATCAATGAAAACTTCAAAAATATGGCAGCCAGCTCCCCGGCAGCGGCGCCAAAAACTTGGTGTGGAAATGGGGTTGCACACAAAACTTGCAAGTATACAAGGCCAAGCTTTATAGTATAGGGATGAGTAGGGGTTAGTCCACAGGGAGTGGGAGCATACAAGAAGTTTTCCTAAGCTATCAATAGGCGCAAAGCACTATGGCAGTGAGCAAAGCAAGGTAATGTGGCAGATGCAAAGAACTAAAACAGTTAACAAAGCAAAGCAGTTAACACACAATGGAAGCACATCAAAAATGAAATGGCAGAGGATATAAAATAACAATAGCAGGGAACCAAGGCTGTAAGCCAAGGGCAGGGGGAGTTTGTGCACTGATTTCAGTGCACAACAGCTTCAAAATGCAAGAAAAACAGGCAAAACAGGCAAGGAGATAAACTGAACAGGAAGCAAAACAGAACTGAATTTAAGTGACTGTAAAGGATTTGTGGTTAAGCCAAGGCTTAGGATCCACCTTGTGTCCTAATCAAACAACATATTTCTAGGTTGAGTTGAATATCCTATGCATACATCTAGAATGGGAGGAAAACTAATTTGCTCACTAGTTTGCCCCTAGCATTGACTGTCTTTTGACAGAACAATCAATCACAGGCACTATGAGCATCAATCTCTTCCCATTGCTCAAGCAAAACAGGGCATGGAGTTAACTATCCTAGCAACTTGTCATTTGACAGTGCATAAGGCTTCAACTGAGCCTCAGCCTAATGCAGTTTAGCTCATGCTAAACATGTGTATAACAACAGCATTCATCAAATAAGCTAAATTAAAATACAACATGAACACATGTTGCACACAATCAACTGTAGCTAAAATGGAATTTGGAAAATGAAAATAGATTGCAAATATTGTTCACTAGCTAGCCCAGAGATGATTCAATGTTGTTACAGTTCTTCAATTTATACCCAAAAGAAAAATTAGGGTTACACAAAAAGTAGCAGTAGACAATTTTTTTTTTGGGTTACTCAACTTACCCATGCCCTGAATTTGTCTCCTCTGTCGAACCCATCTCTCTTCTGCTATTGTCTGCTGGCTCAACTCCTCGATTTGGGTCTCCTCTTCAACTATGATGAAACCCTAGTTTCATATCTCTCTTGATTGTAGCACCTAAGGTGTGTGGGTGCTAAGAACGAGAGAGAGAGGCAACTAGGGAATGGGTTTATGGGATTTTTGGTGATGGACAGGGTATGGAGATGGTGGCGCAGAGGGTGAAGGGATGGAGTTGCAGACTGTTGTCGGGGGAAGAAGAAAGAAATTTGGGGAAGAGAAGATTGATGGGAAGAAGGGAAGGGAGTGTTTGGGTGAAGGGTATAGGTTCCGATGCTAGGGTGTGAGGCGGGTGTATCAAAGGTTGATGCTCAGCGAAGCGAAAGCGTAGGATGAAAAGGTAACGGAATGATCCAACGACGCGATAGAAGCGACCGTTGGATGATGAGATACGACAAAACTGACGGCTTCAGATGGAGTTAGGTACTATAGTGTTTGACGGGATCTTCGGAGTTTGATACACAATGATGAGGCGACCGTTGGATGATGAGATGGATCCAATCTGACGGCTCTCATGGAAATGGGTATGGATAAAGGAAATGGATTTGGGTAAGGGTTTTGGGCCTTGGGTATGCCAAGCCCATATCTTCTTTAAAAACAATTCTTCCTCTTCAAGCCCACTTCTAGTTGATCCGGCGCTTGCAAACATCATTCTTCGCTTCCTCCTAGCGAGAGTCTTTGCCGTTCCTTTGCTCTTTTCGCTCCGCGAGTTAACCAGGCTTTATTTAGTACCTAAAAATGCAAAATTAATTAAGAAAAGTATTTATTCTTGAAAACAACGAAAATACAGAATATGGGAAAAAATGTAGAATTAATGCACAAAAGATGAGTTAAATGCCAAGAAAAATATATAGAAATATGCACTTTTTAGCACTCATCAGGTTCCGACATATAACGAAGCCTGCGGACTTCCTTGAGTCATTTGTTTTTATGGTATTTTATCCAAATTTTGCAATGATTATCTAGCTTAAAGAAGATCCCATAATCGTTGAGAAGTTATTAACGGTTGCAAACCTTATCTCCTTCTTTCCATGTTTTATTATAGGTAATCTATGACCTTTTTAAAAGGTTATAATTTCATTATTAGAAGGGATATTTTGATTTTGGTGCCTATAAAATGGTACACGTTCGCGTTTGATGCCTAACTTTGTCAATATCTGAGTTTGGTGCCCAGTCAACGAATTGGCGTTGATTGACCGTGTTGACCATCCAATATAGAGTTGAAAATGTGAAATGTCTAATAAAATTCTAAACTCCGTTTTATTCCCTAACTGTGCCCTATCTTCTACATACTCCATATTTGAGAAATGAGAGTTGTTGATTTTCATTCACGAGGTTTTAGGTTCCACTCTTAATACCATTGCCATCTTCTTTCATTGCTAATCTCAAATCATACACTGAGCTACTGTTATTTTCTCATATGACCACCTGTTTACACAAAATTAAATCCAAAGTATAAGCATAGCTCCCTTCATTGTTTACCGGTAAATCATCCAAAATCAATCTCTCATGTAAACCCCAATAATCTTTTCCTTAAACCTTTGAACTAACCATTATTGTATTGAAAAAATGAATCCTTGTAAATGACCCTATTCATTTTTCAAATTAATCATTATTGTATTAATTAATTTTTTTTCCATTTTATGTAAATCCATAGTTATCATGGTAGTCAGATAAGTCAGCCTTATTTCTCCAGAACGCTCGTAACGTGTTTGGAAAATGATCTAGAGAGATTTCTCTACTGTAGTCCGTGTTAGTGAACTAGTTAAATTAAATAATGATTATTTAAACAATTATTCACAAAGACACGTATTTATTTACAAAAGTTGGCGGGGGGCCGAGCAACAAGTTGTGCTCCAACACAGCTTGTGAACGGTCCACAAGTCATCCGTTAAGTCAACTGCTTGATCGGGACCCACACAAAACTCAAATTCCGAAAAAGTTAGGTACCAAAGGCAAAGGTGTGCCATTTTATAGGCACCAAACTCAACATACCCCTTATTATAAATATTGTCTACTTATATAACTCTCTTTGTCCCCCAAGGGTTTGTGTAATCTCTTTTTCGACTATTTTGCTCATAACTTCTTCATACGAAGTGGAAATGACCTCATTCTTTTTCTGTTACCTCTGTCTTTTAGTTCCCCACAGTATACAGGAAATTTTTTAGAATTTGGACGCTTAGCAATTGGTGTTTCATCCTTATTTTCAATGTAAAGGATGACTTCCCTCTTTATTTTTGGAATCAACATACGTAGAAATACAATTTGGATAACATGTAGAGCCTTTAAATGTATTATTATTTACCACAATCATTTTTTAGAAAATTTTATAAGAAAAATGATTTTATCTAGTTTATAGTTTGGTTTTAAAAAAAGGATTTCGACTTCTAACGAAGTCACTGGACTTCCTTGAGTCAATGCATCCAAAATGCAAGCTTTTTTCGACTCTCAAGCCTCTAGACATGTAATTTGTGCAGGGAATATTTTTTCTCAAAATTTTCTATTAAAGGGGAGTCTTTCTGTTTCATGATTTGGTCTTGATCATAGAGTTCCGACATCTAACGAAGCCTGCGGACTTCCTTGAGTCATTTGTGTTTATGGTATTTTATTCAAATTTTGCAATGATTATCTAGCTTAAGGAAGATCCCATAATCGTTGAGAAGTTATTAACGGTTGCAAACCTTATCTACTTCTTTCCATGTTTTATTATAGGTAATCTATGACCTTTTTAAAATGTTAAAAGTTCATTATTAGAAGGGATATTTTGAGTTTGGTGCCTATAAAATGGTACACGTTCGCGTTTGATGCCTAACTTTGTCAATATCCAAGTTTTGTGCCCATTCAACGAATTGGCGTTGATTGACCGTGTTGACCATCCAATTTAGAGGTAAAAATGTGAAATGTCTAATAAAATTCTAAACTCGGTTTTATTCACTAAGTGCGCCCTATCTTCTACATACTCCATGTTTGAGAAATGAGAGTTGTTGATGTTCATTCACGAGGTTTTAGGTTCCACTCTTAATACCATTGCCATCTTCTTTCATTGCTAATCTCAAATCATACACTGAGCTACTGTTATTTTCTCATATGACCACCTGTTTACACAAAATTAAATCCAAAGTATAAGCATAGCTCCCTTCATTGTTTACCGGTAAATCATCCAAAATCTATCTCTCATGTAAACCCCAATAATCGTTTCCTTAAACCTTCGAACTAACCATTATTGTATTGAAAAAATGAATCCATGTAAATGACCCTATTCATTTTTCAAATTAATCATTATTGTATTAATTAAATTTGTTTCCATTTTATGTAAATCCATAGTTATCATGGCAGTCAGATAAGTCAGCCTTATTTCTCCGGAACGCTCGTAACGTGTTTGGAAAATGATCTAGAGAGATTTCCCTACCGTGGTTCGTGTTAGTGAACTAGTTAAATTAAATAATGATTGTTTAAACAATTATTCACAAATACACGTATTTATTTACAAAAGTTGGCGGGGGGCCGAGAAACAAGTTGTGCTTCAACACAGCTTGTGAACGTTCCACCAGTCATCCGTTAAGTCAACTGCTTGATTGGGACCCACGCCAAACTCAAACTCCGAAAAAGTTAGGTACCAAAGGCAAAGGTGTGCCATTTTATAGGAATCAAACTCAATATACCCCTTATTATAAATATTGTCTACTTATATAATTCTCTTTTTCTCCCAAGGGTTTGTGTAATCTCTTTTTTCGACTATTTTTCTCATAACTTCTTCATACGAAGTGGGAATGACCTCATTCTTTTTCTGTTACCTCTGTCTTTTAGTTCCCCACAGTATATAGGAAATTTTTTTGAATTTGGACGCTTAGAAATTGGTGTTTCATCCTTATTTTCAATGTAAAGGATGAGTTCCCTCTTTATTTTTGGAATCAACATACGTAGAAATGAAATTTGGATAACATGTAGAGCCTTTAAATGTATTATTATTTACCACAATCATTTTTTAGAAAATTTTATAATAAAAATGAGTTTATCTAGTTTATAGTTTGGTTTTAAAAAAAGGATTTCGACTTCTAACGAAGTCACTGGACTTCCTTGAGTCAATGCATCCAAAATGCAAGCTTATTTTGACTCTCAAGCCTCTAGACATGTAATTTGTGCAGGGAATATTTTTTCTGAAAATTTTCTATTAAAGGGGAGTCTTTCTGTTTCATGTTTTGGTCTTGGTCATAGAGTTTCGACATCTAACGAAGCCTGCGGACTTCCTTGAGTCATTTGTGTTTATGGTATTTTATTCAAATTTTGCAATGATTATCTAGCTTAAAGAAGATCCCATAATCGTTGAGAAGTTATTAACGGTTGCAAACCTTATCTTCTTCTTTCCATGTTTTATTATAGGTAATCTATGACCTTTTTAAAAGGTTAGAAGTTCATTATTAGAAGGGATATTTTGAGTTTGGTGCCTATAAAATGGTACACTTTCGCGTTTGATGCCTAACTTTGTCAATATCTGAGTTTGGTGCCCAGTCAACGAATTGGCGTTGATTGACCGTGTTGATCATCCAATTTAGAGTTAAAAATGTGAAATGTCAAATAAAATTCTAACCTCCGTTTTATTCACTAACCGCGTCCTATCTTCTATATACTCCATGTTTGAGAAATGCGAGTTGTTGATTTTCATTCACGAGGTTTTAGGTTCCACTCTTAATACCATTGCCATCTTCTTTCATTGCTAATCTCAAATCATACACTGAGCTACTGTTATTTTCTCATATGACCACCTGTTTACACAAAATTAAATCCAAAGTATAAGCATAGCTCCCTTCATTGTTTACCGGTAAGTCATCCAAAATCTATCTCTCATGTAAACCCCAATAATCGTTTCCTCAAACCTTCAAACTAACCATTATTGTATTGAACAAATGAATCCATGTAAATGACCCTATTCATTTTTCAAATTAATCATTATTGTATTAATTAAATTTTTTTCCATTTTATGTAAATCCATAGTTATCATGGCAGTCAGGTAAGTCAGGCTTATTCCTCCGGAACGCTCGTAACGTGTTTTGAAAATGATCTAGAGAGATTTCCCTACCGTGGTCCGTGTTAGTGAACTAGTTAAATTAAATAATGATTGTTTAAACAATTATTCACAAAGACACGTATTTATTTACAAAAGTTGGCGGGGGGCCGAGCAACAGGTTGTGCTCCAACACAGCTTGTGAACGGTCCACCAGTCATCCGTTAAGTCAACTGCTTGATTGGGACCCACACCAAACTCAAATTCCGACAAAGTTAGGTACCAAAGGTAAAGGTGTGCCATTTTATAGGAACCAAACTCAAAATACCCCTTATTAAAAATATTGTCTACTTATATAACCCTCTTTGTCCCCCAAGGGTTTGTGTAATCTCTTTTTCGACTATTTTGCTCGTAACTTTTTCATACGATGTGGGAATGACCTCATTCTTTTTCTGTTACCTCTGTCTTTCAGTTCCCCACAGTATACAGGAAAACAATTTAGCTTTTGGATGCTTAACAATTGGTGTTTCATCCTTATTTTCAATGTAAAGGATGACTTCCCTCTTTATTTTTGGAATCAACATACGTAGAAATGCAATTTGGATAACACGTAGAGCCTTTAAATGTATTATTATTTACCACAATCATTTTTTATAAAATTTTATAATAAAAATGAGTTTATCTAGTTTATAGTTTGGTTTTAAAAAAAGGATTTCGACTTCTAACGAAGTCACTGGACTTCCTTGAGTCAATGCATCCAAATTGCAAGCTTTTTTCGATTCTCAAGCCTGTAGACATGTAATTTGTGCAGGGAATATTTTTTCTGAAAATTTTCTATTAAAGGGGAGTCTTTATGTTTCATGTTTTGGTCTTGATCATAGAGTTTCGACATCTAACGAAGCCTGCGGACTTCCTTGAGTCATTTGTGTTTATGGTATTTTATTCAAATTTTGCAATAATTATCTAGCTTAAAGGAGATCCCATAATCGTTGAGAAGTTATTAACGGTTGCAAACCTTATCTCCTTATTTCCATGTTTTATTATAGGTAATCTATGACCTTTTTAAAAGGTTATAAGTTCATTATTAGAAGGGATATTTTGAGTTTGGTGCCTATAAAATGGTACACTTTCGCGTTTGATTCCTAACTTTGTCAATATCTGAGTTTGGTTCCCAGTCAACGAATTGGCGTTGATTGACCGTGTTGACCATCCAATTTAGAGTTAAAAATGTGAAATGTCAAATAAAATTCTAACCTCCGTTTTATTCACTAACCGCGTCCTATCTTCTATATACTCCATGTTTGAGAAATGCGAGTTGTTGATTTTCATTCACGAGGTTTTAGGTTCCACTCTTAATACCATTGCCATCTTCTTTCATTGCTAATCTTAAATCATACACTGAGCTACTGTTATTTTCTCACATGATCACCTGTGTACACAAAATTAAATCCAAAGTAGAAGCATAGCTCCCTTCATTGTTTACCGGTAAATCATCCAAAATCTATCTCTCATGTAAACCCCAATAATCGTTTCCTCAAACCTTCAAACTAACCATTATTGTATTGAACAAATGAATCCATGTAAATGACCCTATTTATTTTTCAAATTAATCATTATTGTATTAATTAAATTTTTTTTCCATTTTATGTAAATCCATAGTTATCATGGCAGTCAGGTAAGTCAGGCTTATTCCTCCGGAACGCTCGTAACGTGTTTTGAAAATGATCTAGAGAGATTTCCCTACCGTGGTCCGTGTTAGTGAACTAGTTAAATTAAATAATGATTGTTTAAACAATTATTCAAAAAGACACGTATTTATTTACAAAAGTTGGCGGGGGGCCGAGCAACAGGTTGTGCTCCAACACAGCTTGTGAACGGTCCACCAGTCATCCGTTAAGTCAACTACTTGATTGGGACCCACACCAAACTCAAATTCCGACAAAGTTAGGTACCAAAGGCAAAGGTGTGCCATTTTATAGGCATCAAACTCAGCATACCCCTTATTATAAATATTGTCTACTTATATAACTCTCTTTGTCCCCCAAGGGTTTGTGTAATCTCTTTTTCGACTATTTTGCTCATAACTTCTTCATACGAAGTGGGAATGACCTCATTCTTTTTCTGTTACCTCTGTCTTTTAGTTCCCCATAGTATACAGGAAATTTTTTAGAATTTGGACGCTTAGAAATTGGTGTTTCATCCTTATTTTCAATGTAAAGGATGACTTCCCTCTTTATTTTTGGAATCAACATACGTAGAAATACAATTTGGATAAAACGTAGAGCCTTTAAATGTATTATTATTTACCACAATCATTTTTTAGAAAATTTTATAATAAAAATGATTTTATCTAGTTTATAGTTTGGTTTTAAAAAAAGGATTTCGACTTCTAACGAAGTCACTGGACTTCCTTGAGTCAATGCATCCAAAATGCAAGCTTTTTTCGACTCTCAAGCCTCTAGACATGTAATTTGTGCAGGGAATATTTTTTCTGAAAATTTTCTATTAAAGGGGAGTCTTTATGTTTCATGATTTGGTCTTGATCATAGAGTTCCGACATCTAACGAAGCCTGCGGACTTCCTTGAGTCATTTGTGTTTATGGTATTTTATTCAAATTTTGCAATGATTATCTAGCTTAAAGAAGATCCCATAATCGTTGAGAAGTTATTAACGGTTGCAAACCTTATCTCCTTCTTTCCATGTTTTATTATAGGTAATCTATGAACTTTTTAAAAGGTTAGAAGTTCATTATTAGAAGGGATATTTTGAGTTTGGTGCCTATAAAATGGTACACTTTCGCGTTTGATGCCTAACTTTGTCAATATCCAAGTTTTGTGCCCAGTCAACGAATTGGCGTTGATTGACCGTGTTGACCATCCAATTTAGAGGTAAAAATTTGAAATGTCTAATAAAATTCTAAACTCGGTTTTATTCACTAAGTGCGCCCTATCTTCTACATACTCCATGTTTGAGAAATGAGAGTTGTTGATGTTCATTCACGAGGTTTTAGGTTCCACTCTTAATACCATTGCCATCTTCTTTCATTGCTAATCTCAAATCATACACTGAGCTACTGTTATTTTCTCATATGACCACCTGTTTACAAAAAATTAAATCCAAAGTATAAGCATAGCTCCCTTCATTGTTTACCGGTAAATCATCCAAAATCTATCTCTCATGTAAACCCCAATAATCGTTTCCTTAAACCTTCGAACTAACCATTATTGTATTGAAAAAATGAATCCATGTAAATGACCCTATTCATTTTTCAAATTAATCATTATTGTATTAATTAAATTTGTTTCCATTTTATGTAAATCCATAGTTATCATGGCAGTCAGATAAGTCATCCTTATTTCTCCGGAACGCTCGTAACGTGTTTGGAAAATGATCTAGAGAGATTTCCCTACCGTGGTTCGTGTTAGTGAACTAGTTAAATTAAATAATGATTGTTTAAACAATTATTCACAAAGACACGTATTTATTTACAAAAGTTGGCGGGGGGCCGAGAAACAAGTTGTGCTTCAACACAGCTTGTGAACGTTCCACCAGTCATCCGTTAAGTCAACTGCTTGATTGGGACCCACGCCAAACTCAAACTCTGACAAAGTTAGGTACCAAAGGCAAAGGTGTGCCATTTTATAGGAATCAAACTCAATATACCCCTTATTATAAATATTGTCTACTTATATAATTCTCTTTGTCCCCCAAGGGTTTGTGTAATCTCTTTTTTCGACTATTTTTCTCATAACTTCTTCATACGAAGTGGGAATGACCTCATTCTTTTTCTGTTACCTCTGTCTTTTAGTTCCCCACAGTATACAGGAAATTTTTTTGAATTTGGACGCTTAGCAATTGGTGTTTCATCCTTATTTTCAATGTAAAGGATGAGTTCCCTCTTTATTTTTGGAATCAACATACGTAAAAATGCAATTTGGATAACATGTAGAGCCTTTAAATGTATTATTATTTACCACAATCATTTTTTAGAAAATTTTATAATAAAAATGAGTTTATCTAGTTTATAGTTTGGTTTTAAAAAAAGGATTTCGACTTCTAACGAAGTCACTGGACTTCCTTGAGTCAATGCATCCAAAATGCAAGCTTATTTTGACTCTCAAGCCTCTAGACATGTAATTTGTGCAGGGAATATTTTTTCTGAAAATTTTCTATTAAAGGGGAGTCTTTCTGTTTCATGTTTTGGTCTTGATCATAGAGTTTCGACATCTAACGAAGCCTGCGGACTTCCTTGAGTCATTTGTGTTTATTGTATTTTATTCAAATTTTGCAATGATTATCTAGCTTAAAGAAGATCCCATAATCGTTGAGAAGTTATTAACGGTTGCAAACCTTATCTCCTTCTTTCCATGTTTTATTATAGGTAATCTATGACCTTTTTAAAAGGTTAGAAGTTCATTATTAGAATGGATATTTTGAGTTTGGTGCCTATAAAATGGTACACTTTCGCGTTTGATGCCTAACTTTGTCAATATCTGAGTTTGGTGCCCAGTCAACGAATTGGCGTTGATTTACCGTGTTGACCATCCAATTTAGAGTTAAAAATGTGAAATGTCAAATAAAATTCTAACCTCCGTTTTATTCACTAACCGCGTCCTATCTTCTATATACTCCATGTTTGAGAAATGCGAGTTGTTGATTTTCATTCACGAGGTTTTAGGTTCCACCCTTAATACCATTGCCATCTTCTTTCATTGCTAATCTCAAATCATACACTGAGCTACTGTTATTTTCTCATATGACCACCTGTTTACACAAAATTAAATCCAAAGTATAAGCATAGCTCCCTTCATTGTTTACCGGTAAGTCATCCAAAATCTATCTCTCATGTAAACCCCAATAATCGTTTCCTCAAACCTTCAAACTAACCATTATTGTATTGAACAAATGAATCCATGTAAATGACCCTATTCATTTTTCAAATTAATCATTATTGTATTAATTAAATTTTTTTCCATTTTATGTAAATCCATAGTTATCATGGCAGTCAGGTAAGTCAGGCTTATTCCTCCGGAACGCTCGTAACGTGTTTTGAAAATGATCTAGAGAGATTTCCCTACCGTGGTCCGTGTTAGTGAACTAGTTAAATTAAATAATGATTGTTTAAACAATTATTCACAAAGACACGTATTTATTTACAAAAGTTGGCGGGGGGCCGAGCAACAGGTTGTGCTCCAACACAGCTTGTGAACGGTCCACCAGTCATCCGTTAAGTCAACTGCTTGATTGGGACCCACACCAAACTCAAATTCCGACAAAGTTAGGTACCAAAGGAAAAGGTGTGACATTTTATAGGCACCAAACTCAAAATACCCCTTATTAAAAATATTGTCTACTTATATAACCCTCTTTGTCCCCCAAGGGTTTGTGTAATCTCTTTTTCGACTATTTTGCTCGTAACTTTTTCATACGATGTGGGAATGACCTCATTTTTTTTCTGTTACCTCTGTCTTTCAGTTCCCCACAGTATACAGGAAAACAATTTAGCTTTTGGATGCTTAAAAATTGGTGTTTCATCCTTATTTTCAATGTAAAGGATGACTTCCCTCTTTATTTTTGGAATCAACATACGTAGAAATGCAATTTGGATAACACGTAGAGCCTTTAAATGTATTATTATTTACCACAATCATTTTTTATAAAATTTTATAATAAAAATGAGTTTATCTAGTTTATAGTTTGGTTTTAAAAAAAGGATTTCGACTTCTAACGAAGTCACTGGACTTCCTTGAGTCAATGCATCCAAATTGCAAGCTTTTTTCGATTCTCAAGCCTGTAGACATGTAATTTGTGCAGGGAATATTTTTTCTGAAAATTTTCTATTAAAGGGGAGTCTTTCTGTTTCATGTTATGGTCTTGATCATAGAGTTTCGACATCTAACGAAGCCTGCGGACTTCCTTGAGTCATTTGTGTTTATGGTATTTTATTCAAATTTTGCAATGATTATCTAGCTTAAAGGAGATCCCATAATCTTTGAGAAGTTATTAACGGTTGCAAACCTTATCTCCTTATTTCCATGTTTTATTATAGGTAATCTATGACCATTTTAAAAGGTTAGAAGTTCATTATTAGAAGGGATATTTTGAGTTTGGTGCCTATAAAATGGTACACTTTCGCGTTTGATGCCTAACTTTGTCAATATCTGAGTTTGGTGCCCAGTCAACGAATTGGCGTTGATTGACCGTGTTGACCATACAATTTAGAGTTAAAAATGTGAAATGTCAAATAAAATTCTAACCTCCGTTTTATTCACTAATCGCGTCCTATCTTCTATATACTCCATGTTTGAGAAATGTGAGTTGTTGATTTTCATTCACGAGGTTTTAGGTTCCACTCTTAATACCATTGCCATCTTCTTTCATTGCTAATCTTAAATCATACACTGAGTTACTATTATTTTCTCACATGACTACCTGTTTACACAAAATTAAATCCAAAGTATAAGCATAGCTCCCTTCATTGTTTACCGGTAAATCATCCAAAATCTATCTCTCATGTAAACCCCAATAATCGTTTCCTCAAACCTTCAAACTAACCATTATTGTATTGAACAAATGAATCCATGTAAATGACCCTATTCATTTTTCAAATTAATCATTATTGTATTAATTAAATTTTTTTCCATTTTATGTAAATCCATAGTTATCATGGCAGTCAGGTAAGTCAGGCTTATTCCTCCGGAACGCTCGTAACGTGTTTTGAAAATGATCTAGAGAGATTTCCCTACCGTGGTCCGTGTTAGTGAACTAGTTAAATTAAATAATGATTGTTTAAACAATTATTCAAAAAGACACGTATTTATTTACAATAGTTGGCGGGGGGGCGAGCAACAGGTTGTGCTCCAACACAGCTTGTGAACGGTCCACCAGTCATTCATTAAGTCAACTACTTGATTGGGACCCACACCAAACTCAAATTCCGACAAAGTTAGGTATCAAAGGCAAAGGTGTGCCATTTTATAGGCACCAAACTCAAAATACCCCTTATTATAAATATTGTCTTTTTATGTAACTCTCTTTGTCCCCTAAGGGTTTGTGTAATCTCTTTTTCGACTATTTTGCTCGTAACTTCTTCATACGATGTGGGAATGACCTCATTCTTTTTCTGTTACCTCTGTCTTTCAGTTCCCCACGGTATACAGGAAAACAATTTAGGTTTTGGACGCTTAACAATTGGTGTTTCATCCTTAATTTCAATGTAAAGGATGACTTCCCTCTTTATTTTTGGAATCAACATACGTAGAAATGCAATTTGGATAACACGTAGAGCCTTTAAATGTATTATTATTTACCACAATCATTTTTTATAAAATTTTATAATAAAAATGAGTTTATCTAGTTTATAGTTTGGTTTTAAAAAAAGGATTTCGACTTCTAACGAAGTCACTGGACTTCCTTGAGTCAATGCATCCAAATTGCAAGATTTTTTCGATTCTCAAGCCTGTAGACATGTAATTTGTGCAGGGAATATTTTTTCTGAAAATTTTCTATTAAAGGGGAGTCTTTCTGTTTCATGTTTTGGTCTTGATCATAGAGTTTCGACATCTAACGAAGCCTGCGGACTTCCTTGAGTCATTTGTGTTTATGGTATTTTATTCAAATTTTGCAATGATTATCTAGCTTAAAGGAGATCCCATAATCGTTGAGAAGTTATTAACGGTTGCAAACCTTATCTCCTTATTTCCATGTTTTATTATAGGTAATCTATGACCTTTTTAAAAGGTTAGAAGTTCATTATTAGAAGGGATATTTTGAGTTTGGTGCCTATAAAATGGTACACTTTCGCGTTTGATGCCTAACTTTGTCAATATCTGAGTTTGGTGCCCAGTCAACGAATTGGCGTTGATTGACCGTGTTGACCATACAATTTAGAGTTAAAAATGTGAAAATTCAAATAAAATTCTAACCTCCGTTTTATTCACTAACCGCGTCCTATCTTCTATATACTCCATGTTTGAGAAATGTGAGTTGTTGATTTTCATTCACGAGGTTTTAGGTTCCACTCTTAATACCATTGCCATCTTCTTTCATTGCTAATCTTAAATCATACACTGAGTTACTGTTATTTTCTCACATGACTACCTGTTTACACAAAATTAAATCCAAAGTATAAGCATAGCTCCCTTCATTGTTTACCGGTAAATCATCCAAAATCTATCTCTCATGTAAACCCCAATAATCGTTTCCTCAAACCTTCAAACTAACCATTATTGTATTGAACAAATGAATCCATGTAAATGACCCTATTCATTTTTCAAATTAATCATTATTGTATTAATTAAATTTTTTTCCATTTTATGTAAATCCATAGTTATCATGGCAGTCAGGTAAGTCAGGCTTATTCCTCCGGAACGCTCGTAACGTGTTTTGAAAATGATCTAGAGAGATTTCCCTACCGTGGTCCGTGTTAGTGAACTAGTTAAATTAAATAATGATTGTTTAAACATATATTCTAAAAGACACGTATTTATTTACAATAGTTGGCGGGGGGCCGAGCAACAGGTTGTGCTCCAACACAGCTTCTGAACGGTCCACCAGTCATCCGTTAAGTCAACTACTTGATTGGGACCCACACCAAACTCAAATTCCGACAAAGTTAGGTATCAAAGGCAAAGGTGTGCCATTTTATAGGCACCAAACTCAAAATACCCCTTATTATAAATATTGTCTTTTTATGTAACTCTCTTTGTCCCCTAAGGGTTTGTGTAATCTCTTTTTCGACTATTTTGCTCGTAACTTCTTCATATGATGTGGGAATGACCTCATTCTTTTTCTGTTACTTCTGTCTTTCAGTTCCCCACGGTATACAGGAAAACAATTTAGGTTTTGGACGCTTAACAATTGGTGTTCCATCCTTAATTTCAATGTAAAGGATGACTTCCCTCTTTATTTTTGGAATCAACATACGTAGAAATGCAATTTGGATAACACGTAGAGCCTTTAAATGTATTATTATTTACCACAATCATTTTTTATAAAATTTTATAATAAAAATGAGTTTATCTAGTTTATAGTTTGGTTTAAAAAAAAGGATTTCGACTTCTAACGAAGTCACTGGACTTCCTTGAGTCAATGCATCCAAATTGCAAGCTTTTTTCGATTCTCAAGCCTGTAGACATGTAATTTGTGCAGGGAATATTTTTTCTGAAAATTTTCTATTAAAGGGGAGTCTTTCTGTTTCATGTTTTGGTCTTGATCATAGATTTTCGACATCTAACGAAGCCTGCGGACTTCCTTGAGTCATTTGTGTTTATGGTATTTTATTCAAATTTTGCAATGATTATCTAGCTTAAAGGAGATCCCATAATCGTTGAGAAGTTATTAACGGTTGCAAACCTTATCTCCTTATTTCCATGTTTTATTATAGGTAATCTATGACCTTTTTAAAAGGTTAGAAGTTCATTATTAGAAGGGATATTTTGAGTTTGGTGCCTATAAAATGGTACACTTTCGCGTTTGATGCCTAACTTTGTCAATATCTGAGTTTGGTGCCCAGTCAACGAATTGGCGTTGATTGACCGTGTTGACCATACAATTTAGAGTTAAAAATGTGAAATGTCAAATAAAATTCTAACCTCCGTTTTATTCACTAACCGCGTCCTATCTTCTATATACTCCATGTTTGAGAAATGTGAGTTGTTGATTTTCATTCACGAGGTTTTAGGTTCCACTCTTAATACCATTGCCATCTTCTTTCATTGCTAATCTTAAATCATACACTGAGTTACTATTATTTTCTCACATGACTACCTGTTTACACAAAATTAAATCCAAAGTATAAGCATAGCTCCCTTCATTGTTTACCGGTAAATCATCCAAAATCTATCTCTCATGTAAACCCCAATAATCGTTTCCTCAAACCTTCAAACTAACCATTATTGTATTGAACAAATGAATCCATGTAAATGACCCTATTCATTTTTCAAATTAATCATTATTGTATTAATTAAATTTTTTTCCATTTTATGTAAATCCATAGTTATCATGGCAGTAAGGTAAGTCAGGCTTATTCCTCCGGAACGCTCGTAACGTGTTTTGAAAATGATCTAGAGAGATTTCCCTACCGTGGTCCGTGTTAGTGAACTAGTTAAATTAAATAATGATTGTTTAAACAATTATTCAAAAAGACACGTATTTATTTACAATAGTTGGCGGGGGGCCGAGCAACAGGTTGTGCTCCAACACAGCTTGTGAACGGTCCACCAGTCATCCGTTAAGTCAACTACTTGATTGGGACCCACACCAAACTCAAATTCCGACAAAGTTAGGTATCAAAGGCAAAGGTGTGCCATTTTATAGGCACCAAACTCAAAATACCCCTTATTATAAATATTGTCTTTTTATGTAACTCTCTTTGTCCCCTAAGGGTTTGTGTAATCTCTTTTTCGACTATTTTGCTCGTAACTTCTTCATACGATGTGGGAATGACCTCATTCTTTTACTGTTACTTCTGTCTTTCAGTTCCCCACGGTATACAGGAAAACAATTTAGGTTTTGGACGCTTAAAAATTGGTGTTTCATCCTTAATTTCAATGTAAAGGATGACTTCCCTCTTTATTTTTGGAATCAACATACGTAGAAATGCAATTTGGATAACACGTAGAGCCTTTAAATGTATTATTATTTACCACAATCATTTTTTATAAAATTTTATAATAAAAATGAGTTTATCTAGTTTATAGTTTGGTTTAAAAAAAAGGATTTCGACTTCTAACGAAGTCACTGGACTTCCTTGAGTCAATGCATCCAAATTGCAAGCTTTTTTCGATTCTCAAGCCTGTAGACATGTAATTTGTGCAGGGAATATTTTTTCTGAAAATTTTCTATTAAAGGGGAGTCTTTCTGTTTCATGTTTTGGTCTTGATCATAGATTTTCGACATCTAACGAAGCCTGCGGACTTCCTTGAGTCATTTGTGTTTATGGTATTTTATTCAAATTTTGCAATGATTATCTAGCTTAAAGGAGATCCCATAATCGTTGAGAAGTTATTAACGGTTGCAAACCTTATCTCCTTATTTCCATGTTTTATTATAGGTAATCTATGACCTTTTTAAAAGGTTAGAAGTTCATTATTAGAAGGGATATTTTGAGTTTGGTGCCTATAAAATGGTACACTTTCGCGTTTGATGCCTAACTTTGTCAATATCTGAGTTTGGTGCCCAGTCAACGAATTGGCGTTGATTGACCGTGTTGACCATACAATTTAGAGTTAAAAATGTGAAATGTCAAATAAAATTCTAACCTCCGTTTTATTCACTAACCGCGTCCTATCTTCTATATACTCCATGTTTGAGAAATGTGAGTTGTTGATTTTCATTCACGAGGTTTTAGGTTCCACTCTTAATACCATTGCCATCTTATTTCATTGCTAATCTTAAATCATACACTGAGTTACTATTATTTTCTCACATGACTACCTGTTTACACAAAATTAAATCCAAAGTATAAGCATAGCTCCCTTCATTGTTTACCGGTAAATCATCCAAAATCTATCTCTCATGTAAACCCCAATAATCGTTTCCTCAAACCTTCAAACTAACCATTATTGTATTGAACAAATGAATCCATGTAAATGACCCTATTCATTTTTCAAATTAATCATTATTGTATTAATTAAATTTTTTTCCATTTTATGTAAATCCATAGTTATCATGGCAGTAAGGTAAGTCAGGCTTATTCCTCCGGAACGCTCGTAACGTGTTTTGAAAATGATCTAGAGAGATTTCCCTACCGTGGTCCGTGTTAGTGAACTAGTTAAATTAAATAATGATTGTTTAAACAATTATTCAAAAAGACACGTATTTATTTACAATAGTTGGCGGGGGGCCGAGCAACAGGTTGTGCTCCAACACAGCTTGTGAACGGTCCACCAGTCATCCGTTAAGTCAACTACTTGATTGGGACCCACACCAAACTCAAATTCCGACAAAGTTAGGTATCAAAGGCAAAGGTGTGCCATTTTATAGGCACCAAACTCAAAATACCCCTTATTATAAATATTGTCTTTTTATGTAACTCTCTTTGTCCCCTAAGGGTTTGTGTAATCTCTTTTTCGACTATTTTGCTCGTAACTTCTTCATACGATGTGGGAATGACCTCATTCTTTTTCTGTTACCTCTGTCTTTCAGTTCCCCACGGTATACAGGAAAACAATTTAGGTTTTGGACGCTTAACAATTGGTGTTTCATCCTTAATTTCAATGTAAAGGATGACTTCCCTCTTTATTTTTGGAATCAACATACGTAGAAATGCAATTTGGATAACACGTAGAGCCTTTAAATGTATTATTATTTACCACAATCATTTTTTATAAAATTTTATAATAAAAATGAGTTTATCTAGTTTATAGTTTGGTTTTAAAAAAAGGATTTCGACTTCTAACGAAGTCAATGGACTTCCTTGAGTCAATGCATCCAAATTGCAAGCTTTTTTCGATTCTCAAGCCTGTAGACATGTAATTTGTGCAGGGAATATTTTTTCTGAAAATTTTCTATTAAAGGGGAGTCTTTATGTTTCATGTTTTGGTCTTGATCATAGAGTTCCGACATCTAACGAAGCCTGCGGACTTCCTTGAGTCATTTGTGTTTATGGTATTTTATTCAAATTTTGCATTGATTATCTAGCTTAAAGAAGATCCCATAATCGTTGAGAAGTTATTAACAGTTGCAAACCTTATCTCCTTCTTTCCATGTTTTATTATAGGTAATCTATGACCTTTTTAAAAGGTTAGAAGTTCATTATTAGAAGGGATATTTTGAGTTTGGTGCCTATAAAATGGTACACTTTCACGTTTGATGCCTAACTTTGTCAATATCTGAGTTTGGTGCCCAGTCAACGAATTGGCGTTGATTGACCGTGTTGACCATCCAATTTAGAGTTAACAATGTGAAATGTCTAATAAAATTCTAAACTCGGTTTTATTCACTAAGTGCGCCCTATCTTCTACATACTCCATGTTTGAGAAATGAGAGTTGTTGATGTTCATTCACGAGGTTTTAGGTTCCACTCTTAATACCATTGCCATCTTCTTTCATTGCTAATCTCAAATCATACACTGAGCTACTGTTATTTTCTCATATGACCACTTGTTTACACAAAATTAAATCCAAAGTATAAGCATAGATCCCTTCATTGTTTACCGGTAAATCATCCAAAATCTATCTCTCATGTAAACACCAATAATCGTTTCCTCAAACCTTCAAACTAACCATTATTGTATTGAACAAATGATTCCACGTAAATGACCCTATTCATTTTTCAAATTAATCATTATTGTATTTGTTAAATTTCTTTCCATTTTATGTAAATCCATAGTTACCACGGCAGTCAGGTAAGTCAGGCTTATTCCTCCGGAACGCTCGTAACGTGTTTGGAAAATGATCTAGAGAGATTTCCCTACCGTGGTCCGTGTTAGTGAACTAGTTAAATTAAATAATGATTGTTTAAACAATTATTCACAAATCCACGTATTTATTTACAAAAGTTGGCGGGGGGCCGAGCAACAAGTTGTGCTCCAACACAGCTTGTGAACGGTCCACCAGTCATCCGTTAAGTCAACTGCTTGATTGGGACCCACACCAAACTCAAATTCCGACAAAGTTAGGTACCAAAGGCAAAGGTGTGCCATTTTATAGGCACCAAACTCAAAATACCCCTTATTATAAATATTGTCTACTTATGTAACTCTCTTTGTCCCCCAAGGGTTTGTGTAATCTCTTTTTCGACTATTTTGCTCATAACTTCTTCATACGAAGTGGGAATGACCTCATTCTTTTTCTATTACCTTTGTCTTTCTGTTACCCACATTATACAGGAAAAAATTTTAGGTTTTGGACGCTTAACAATTGGTGTTTCATCCTTATTTTCAATGTAAAGGATGACTTCCCTCTTTATTTTTGGAATCAACATACGTAGAAATGCAATTTGGATAACACGTAGAGCCTTTAAATGTATTATTATTTACCACAATCATTTTTAATAAAATTTTATAATAAAAATGAGTTTATCTAGTTTATAGTTTGGTTTTAAAAAAAGGATTTCGACTTCTAACGAAGTCAATGGACTTCCTTGAGTCAATGCATCCAAATTGCAAGCTTTTTTCGATTCTCAAGCCTGTAGACATGTAATTTGTGCAGGGAATATTTTTTATGAAAATTTTCTATTAAAGGGGAGTCTTTCTGTTTCATGTTTTGGTCTTGATCATAGAGTTCCGACATCTAACGAAGCCTGCGGACTTCCTTGAGACATTTGTGTTTATGGTATTTTATTCAAATTTTGTAATGATTATCTAGTTTAAAGAAGATCCCATAATCATTGAGAAGTTATTAACGGTTGCAAACCTTATCTCCTTCTTTCCATGTTTTATTATAGGTAATCTATGACCTTTTTAAAAGATTATAAGTTCATTATTAAAAGGGATATTTTGAGTTTGGTGCCTATAAAATGGTAAACTTTCACGTTTGGTGCCTAACTTTGTCAATATCCGAGTTTGGTGCCCAGTCAACGAATTGGCGTTGATTGACCGTGTTGGCCATCCAATTTAGAGTTAAAAATGTGAAATTTCTAATAAAATTCTAAACTCGGTTTTATTCACTAAGTGCGCCCTATCTTCTACATACTCCATGTTTGAGAAATGAGAGTTGTTGATGTTCATTCACGAGGTTTTAGGTTCCACTCTTAATACCATTGCCATCTTTTTTCATTGCTAATCTCAAATCATACCTTGAGCTACTGTTATTTTCTCATATGACCACTTGTTTACACAAAATTAAATCCAAAGTATAAGCATAGATCCCTTCATTGTTTACCGGTAAATCATCCAAAATCTATCTCTCATGTAAACACCAATAATCGTTTCCTCAAACCTTCAAACTAACCATTATTGTATTGAACAAATGATTCCACGTAAATGACCCTATTCATTTTTCAAATTAATCATTATTGTATTAGTTAAATTTCTTTCCATTTTATGTAAATCCATAGTTACCACGGCAGTCAGGTAAGTCAGGCTTATTCCTCCGGAACGCTCGTAACGTGTTTGGAAAATGATCTAGAGAGATTTCCCTACCGTGGTCCGTGTTAGTGAACTAGTTAAATTAAATAATGATTGTTTAAACAATTATTCACAAATCCACGTATTTATTTACAAAAGTTGGCGGGGGGCCGAGCAACAAGTTATGCTCCAACACAGCTTGTGAACGGTCCACCAGTCATCCGTTAAGTCAACTGCTTGATTGGGACCCACACCAAACTCAAATTCCGACAAAGTTAGGTACCAAAGGCAAAGGTGTGCCATTTTATAGGCACCAAACTCAAAATACCCCTTATTATAAATATTGTCTACTTATGTAACTCTCTTTGTCCCCCAAGGGTTTGTGTAATCTCTTTTTCGACTATTTTGCTCATAACTTCTTCATACGAAGTGGGAATGACCTCATTCTTTTTCTATTACCTTTGTCTTTCTGTTACCCACATTATACAGGAAAAAAATTTAGGTTTTGGACGCTTAACAATTGGTGTTTCATCCTTATTTTCAATGTAAAGGATGACTTCCCTCTTTATTTTTGGAATCAACATACGTAGAAATGCAATTTGGATAACACGTAGAGCCTTTAAATGTATTATTATTTACCACAATCATTTTTAATAAAATTTTATAATAAAAATGAGTTTATCTAGTTTATAGTTTGGTTTTAAAAAAAGGATTTCGACTTCTAACGAAGTCAATGGACTTCCTTGAGTCAATGCATCCAAATTGCAAGCTTTTTTCGATTCTCAAGCCTGTAGACATGTAATTTGTGCAGGGAATATTTTTTATGAAAATTTTCTATTAAAGGGGAGTCTTTCTGTTTCATGTTTTGGTCTTGATCATAGAGTTCCGACATCTAACGAAGCCTGCGGACTTCCTTGAGTCATTTGTGTTTATGGTATTTTATTCAAATTTTGCATTGATTATCTAGCTTAAAGAAGATCCCATAATCGTTGAGAAGTTATTAACGGTTGCAAACCTTATCTCCTTCTTTCCATGTTTTATTATAGGTAATCTATGACCTTTTTAAAAGGTTAGAAGTTCATTATTAGAAGGGATATTTTGAGTTTGGTGCCTATAAAATGGTACACTTTCACGTTTGATGCCTAACTTTGTCAATATCTGAGTTTGGTGCCCAGTCAACGAATTGGCGTTGATTGACCGTGTTGACCATCCAATTTAGAGTTAAAAATGTGAAATGTCTAATAAAATTCTAACCTCCGTTTTATTCACTAACCGCGTCCTATATTCTATATACTCCATGTTTGAGAAATGCGAGTTGTTGATTTTCATTCACGAGGTTTTAGTTTCCACTCTTAATACCATTGCCATCTTCTTTCATTGCTAATCTTAAATCATACACTGAGCTACTGTTATTTTCTCACATGACCACCTGTTTACACAAAATTAAATCCAAAGTATAAGCATAGCTCCCTTCATTGTTTACCGGTAAATCATCCAAAATCTATCTCTCATGTAAACCCCAATAAACGTTTCCTTAAACCTTCAAACTAACCATTATTGTATTGAAAAAATGAATCCATGTAAATGAACCTATTCATTTTTCAAATTAATCATTATTGTATTAATTAAATTTGATTCCATTTTATGTAAATCCATAGTTATCATGGCAGTCAGATAAGTCAGCCTTATTTCTCCGGAACGCTCGTAACGTGTTTGGAAAATGATCTAGAGAGATTTCCCTACCGTGGTCCGTGTTAGTGAACTAGTTATATTAAATAATGATTGTTTAAACAATTATTCACAAAGACACGTATTTATTTACAAAAGTTGGCGGGGGGCCGAGCACCAAGTTGTGCTCCAACACAGCTTGTGAACTGTCCACCAGTCATCCGTTAAGTCAACTGCTTGATTGGGACCCACACCAAACTCAAATTCCGACAAAGTTAGGTACCAAAGGCAAAGGTGTGCCATTTTATAGGCACCAAACTCAAAATACCCCTTATTATAAATATTGTCTACTTATGTAACTCTCTTTGTCCCCCAAGGGTTTGTGTAATCTCTTTATCGACTATTTTGCTCATAACTTCTTCATACGAAGTGGGAATGACCTCAATCTTTTTCTGTTACCTCTGTCTTTCCGTTCCCCACAGAATACAGGAAAATATTTAGGATTTGGACGCTTAGCAGTTGGTGTTTCATCCTTATTTTCAATGTAAAGGATGACTCCCCTCTTTATTTTTGGAATCAACATACATAGAAATTCAATTTGGATAACATGTAGAGCCTTTAAATGTATTATGTTTTACCACAATCATTTTTTAGAAAATTTTATAAGAAAAATGAGTTTATCTAGTTTATAGTTTTGTTTTAAAAAAAGGATTTCGACTTCTAACGAAGTCACTGGACTTCCTTGAGTCAATGCATCCAAAATGGTACACTTTCGCGTCCAGTGACTTCGTTAGAAGTCGAAATCCTTTTTTTAAAGCCAAACTATAAACTAGATAAACTCATTTTTATTATAAAATTTTCTAAAAAATGATTGTGGTAAAAAATAATACATTTAAAGGCTCTACATGTTATCCAAATGGCATTTCTACGTATGTTGATTCAAAAAATAAAGAGGGAAGTCATCCTTTACATTGAAAAAAAGGATGAAACACCAATTGCTAAGCATCCATATCCTAAAAAATTTCTTGTATACTGTGGGGAACTGAAAGACAGAGGTAACGGAAAAAGAATGAGGTCATTCCCACTTCGTATGAAGAAGTTATGAGCAAAATAGTCGAAAAAGAGATTACACAAACCCTAGGGAAACAAAGAGAGTTATATAAGTAGAAAATATTTATAATAAGGGGTATTTTGAGTTTGGTGCCTATAAAATGGCACACCTTTGCCTTTGGTACCTAACTTTGTCGGAATTTGAGTTTGGTGTGGGTCCCAATCAAGCAGTTGACTTAACGGATGACTGGTGGACCGTTCACAAGCTGTGTTGGAGCACAACTTGTTGCTCGGCCCCCCGCCAATTTTTGTAAATAAATACGTGTCTTTGTGAATAATTGTTTAAAAAATCATTATTTAATTTAACTAGTTCACTAACACGGACCACGGTAGGGAAATCTCTCTAGATCATTTTCCGAACACGTTACGAGGGTTCCAGAGAAATAAGGCTGACTTATCTGACTGCCATGATAACTATGGACTTACATAAAGTGGAAACAAATTTAATTAATGCAATAATGATTAATTTGAAAAATGAATAGGGTCATTTACATGGATTCATTTGTTCAATACAATAATGGTTAGTTTGAAGGTTTAAGGAAACGATTATTGGGGTTTACATGAGAGATAGATTTTGGATGATTTACCGGTAAACAATGAAGGGAGCAATGCTTATACTTTGGATTTAATCTTGTGTAAACAGGTGGTCATATGAGAAAATAACAGTAGCTCAGTGTATGATTTGAGATTAGCAATGAAAGAAGATGGCAATGGTATTAAGAGTGGAACCTAAAACCTCGTGAATGAAAATCAACAACTCTCATTTCTCAAACATGGAGTATTTAGAAAATAAGGCGCAGTTAGTGAATGAAACGGAGTTTAGAATTTTATTAGACATTTCACATTTTTAACTCTAAATTGGATGGTCGACACGGTCAATCAACGCCAATTCGTTGACTGTGCACCAAACTCAGATATGGACAAATTTTGGCACCAAACTCGAAATATCCCTTATAATAATGAACTTCTAATCTTTTAAAAAGGTCATAGATTACCTATAATAAAACATGGAAAGAAGGAGATAAGGTTTGCAACCGTTAATAACTTCTCAACGATTCTAGGATTTTCATTAAGCTATATACTCATTGCAAAATTTGAATAAAATACCATAAACGCAAATGACTCAAGGAAGTCCGAAGGCTTCGTTAGATGTCTGAACTCTATGATCAAGACCAAATCATGAAACAGAACCACTCCCCTTTAATAGAAAATGCTCAGAAAAATATTTCCGGCACAAATTACATGTCTAGAGGCTTGAGAGTCTAAAAAAGCTTGCATTTTGGATACATTGACTCAAGGAAGTCTAGTAACTTCGTTAGAAGTCGAAATACTTTGTTAAAAACCAAACTATAAACTAAATAATCTTAGTTTTATTTTCTATTACACAAAACCTTGGGGGACAAAGACAGTTATATAAGTAGACAATATTTATAGTTAGGGATATTTTGAGTTTGGTGCCTATAAAATGGCACACCTTTGCCTTTGGTACCTAACTTTATCAGAATTTGAGTTTTGTGTGATCCCAATCAAGCAGTTGATTTAACGGATGACTGGTTGTCCGTTCACAAGCTGTGTTGGATCACAACTTGTTGCTCCTCCCCCCCCCCCCCCCCCCCCCCCCCCCCCCCCCCCCCGCCAACTTTTGTAAATAAATCCGTGTCTTTGTCAATAATTTTTTTTAATTTAACTAATCACCAACACGGACGACGATAGGGAAATCCCTAGAGAGCATTTTTCAAACACGTTACGAGCGTTCCAGAGAAATAAGGCTGCCTTATCTGACTGCCAAGATAACTATGGGTTTAAATAAAATGGAAACAAGTTTAATTAATACAATAATGATTATTTGAAAAATGAATAGGGTCATTTATTAGACATTTCACATTTTTAACTCTAAATTGGATGTCAACATGGTAAATCAACGCCAATTCGTTGACTGGGCACCAAACTCAGATTTTGACAAAGTTGGGCACCAAAAGCAAAAGTGTGCCATTTTAGAGGCTTGAGAGTCGAAAAAAGCTTGCATTTTGGATGCATTGACTCAAGGAAGTCCAGTGACTTCGTTAGAAGTCGAAATCATTTTTTTAAAGCCAAACTATAAACTAGATAAACTCATTTTTATTATAAATTTTCTAAAAAATTATTGTGGTAAAAAATAATACATTTAAAGGCTCTACATGTTATCCAAATTGCATTTCTACGTATGTTGATTCCAAAAATAAAGAGGGAAGTCATCCTTTACATTGAAAATAAGGATGAAACACCAATTGCTAAGCGTCCATATCCTAAAAAATTTCTTGTATACTGTGGGGAACTGAAAGACAGAGGTAATGGAAAAAAGAATGAGGTCATTCCCACTACGTATGAAGAAGCTATGAGCAAAATAGTCGAAAAAGAGATTACACAAAACCTTGGGGGACAAAGAGAGTTATATAAGTAGACAATATTTATAATAAGGGGTATTTTGAGTTTGGTGCCTTTGGTACCTAACTTTGTCGGAATTTGAGTTTGGTGTGGGTCCCAATCAAGCAGTTGACTTAACGGATGACTGGTGGACCGTTCACAAGATGTGTTGGATCACAACTTGTTGCTCGGCCCCCCGTCAAATTTTTTAAATAAATACGTGTCTTTGTGAATAATTGTTTAAACAATCATTATTTAATTTAACTAGTTCACTAACACGGACCACGGTAGGGAAATCTCTCTAGATCATTTTCCAAACACGTTACGAGCGTTCCAGAGAAATAAGGCTGACTTATCTGACTTCCATGATAACTATTGATTTACATAAAATGGAAACAAATATAATTTATACAATAATGATTAATTTGAAAAATGAATAGGGTAATTTACATGGATTCATTTTTTCAATACAGTACTGGTTAGTTTGAAGGTTAAGGAAACGATTATTGGGGTTTACATGAGAGATAGATTTTGGTTGATTTACCGATAAACAATGAAGGGAGCTATGCTTATACTTTGGATTTAATTTTGTTAAACAGGTGATCATGTGAGAAAATAACAGTATCTCAGTATATGATTTGAGATTAGCAATGAAAAAAGATGGCAATGGTATTAAGAGTGGAACCTAAAACCTCGTGAATGAAAATCAACAACTCTCATTTCTCAAACATGGAGTATGTAGAAGATAAGGCGCAGTTAGTCAATAAAATGGAGTTTAGAAATTTATTAGACATTTCACATTTTTAACTCTAAATTGGATGGTCAACACGGTCAATCAACGCCAATTCGTTGACTGGGCACCAAACTCAGATATTGACAAAGTTTGGCACCAAACTCGAAATATACCTTCTAATAATGAACTTATAATCTTTTAAAAAGGTCATAGATTACCTATAATAAAACATGGAAAGAAGGAGATATGTTTTGGAACCGTAAATAACTTCTCAACAATTAAGGGATCTTCTTTAAGCTAGATAATCATTGCAAAATTTGAATAAAATACCATAAACACAAATGACTCAAGGAAGTCCTCAGGATTTGTTAGATGTCGGAACTCTATGATCAAGACCAAAAAATGAAATAGAAAGACTCCCCTTTAATAGAAAATTTTCAGAAAAAATATTTCATGCACAAATTACATGTCTAGAGGCTTGAGGGTCGAAAAAAGCTTGCATTTTGGATGCATTGACTCAAGGAAGTCCAGTGACTTCGTTAGAAGTCGAAATCCTCTTTTTAAAACCAAACTATAAACTAGATAAACTTATTTTTATTATAAAATTTTCTAAAAAATGACTGGTAAAAAATAATACATTTAAAGGCTCAACATGTTATCCAAATTGCATTTCTACGTATATTGATTCCAAAAATAAAGAGGGAAGTCATCCTTTACATTGAAAATAAAGATGAAACACCAATTGCTAAGCGTCCAAATCCTAAATATTTTCTTGTATACTGTGGGAAACTAAAAGACAGAGGTAACAGATAAAGAATGAGGTCATTCCCACTTCGTATGAAGAAGTTATGAGCAAAATAGTCGAAAAAGAGATTACACAAAACCTTGGGGGACAAAGAGAGTTATATAAGTAGACAATATTTATAATAAGGGGTATTTTGAGTTTGGTGCCTATAAAATGGCACACGTTTGCCTTTGGTACCTAACTTTGTCGGAATTTGAGTTTGGTGTGGGTCCCAATCAAGCAGTTGACTTAACGGATGACTGGTGGACCGTTCACAAGCTGTGTTGGAGCACAACTTGTTGCTCGGCCCCCCGTCAAATTTTGTAAATAAATACGTGTCTTTGTGAATAATTGTTTAAACAATCATTATTTAATTTAACTAGTTCACTAACACGGACCACGGTAGGGAAATCTCTCTAGATCATTTTCCAAACACGTTACGAGCGTTCCAGAGAAATAAGGCTGACTTATCTGACTGCCATGATAACTATGGACTTACATAAAGTGGAAACAAATTTAATTAATACAATAATGATTAATTTGAAAAATGAATAGGGTCATTTACATGGATTAATTTATTCGATACAATAATGGTTAGTTTGAATGTTTAAGGAAACGAATATTGGGGTTTACATGAGAGATAGATTTTGGATGATTTACGGGTAAACAATGAAGGAAGCTATGGTTATACTTTGTATTTAATTTTGTGTAAACAGGTGGGCATATGAGAAAATAACAGTAGCTCGGTGTATGATTTGAGATTAGCAATGAAATAAGATGGTAATGGTATTAAGAGTGGAACCTAAAACCTCGTGAATGAAAATCAACAACTCTCATTTCTCAAACATGGAGTATGTAGAAGATAAGGTGCAGTTAGTGAATAAAATGGAGTTTAGAATTTTATTAGACATTTCACATTTTTAACTCTAAATTGGATGGTCAACACGGTCAATCAACGCCAATTCGTTGACTGGGCACCAAACTCGGATATTTACAAAGTTATGCACCAAACGCGAAAGTGTACCATTTTATAGGCACCAAACTCGAAATATCCCTTCTAATAATGAACTTCTAGTCTATTAATAAGGTCATAGATTACCTATAATAAAACATGGAAAGAAGGAGATAAGGTTTGCAACCGTTAATAACTTCTCAACGATTATGGGATCTTCTTTAAGCTAGATAATCATTGCAAAATTTGAATAAAATGCCATAAACACAAATGAATCAAGGAAGTCCGCAGGCTTCGTTAAATGTCGTAACTCTATGATCAAGACCAAATCGTGTAACAGAAAGACTCCCCTTTAATAGAAAATTTTTAGAAAAAATATTTCCTGCACAAATTACATGTCTAGAGGCTTGAGAGTCGAGAAAAGCTTGCATTTTGGATGCATTGACTCAAGGAAGTCCAGTGACTTCGTTAGAAGTCGAAATCCTTTTTCTAAAACAAAACTATAAACTAGATAAACTCATTTTTATTATAAAATTTTCTAAAAAATGATTGTGGTAAAAAAAATACATTTAAAGGCTCTACATGTTATCCAAATTGCATTTCTACGTATGTTGATTCCAAAAATAAAGAGGGAAGTCATCCTTTACATTGAAAATAAGGATGAAACACCAATTTCTAAGCGTCCAAATCCTAAAAATTTTCCTGTATACTGTGGGGAACTGAAAGACAGAGGTAATAGAAAAATAATGAGGTCATTCCCACTTCGTATGAAGAAGTTATGAGCAAAATAGTCGAAAAAGAGATTACACAAAACCTTGGGGGACAAAAAGAGTTATATAAGTAGACAATATTTATAATAAGGGGTATTTTGAGTTTAGTGCCTATAAAATGGCACACCTTTTCCTTTGGTACCTAAATTTGTCGGAATTTGAGTTTGGTGTGGGTCCCAACCAAGCAGTTGACTTAACAGATGACTGGTGGACCGTTCACAAGCTGTGTTGGAGCACAACTTGTTGCTCGGCCCCCCGCCAAATTTTGTAAATAACTACGTGTCTTTGTGAATAATTGTTTAAACAATTATTATTTAATTTAATTAGTTCACTAACACGGACCACGGTAGGGAAATCTCTCTAGATCATTTTCCAAACACGTCACAAGCGTTTCAGAGAAATAAGGGTGACTTATATGACTGCCATAATAACTATGGATTTACATAAAATGGAAACAAATTTAATTAATACAATAATGATTAATTTGAAAAATTAATAGGGTCATTTACATAGATTCATTTGTTCAATACAATATTGGTTAGTTTGAAGGTTTAAGGAAACGATTATTAGGGTTTACATGAGAGATAGATTTTGAATGATTTACGGGTAAACAATGAAGGGTGCTATGCTTATACTTTGGATTTAATTTTGTGTAAACAGGTGTTCATATGAGAAAATAACAGTAGCTCAGTGTATGATTTGAGATTAGCAATGAAAGAAGATGGCAATGGTATTAAGAGTGGAACCTAAAACCTCGTGAATGAAAATCAACAACTCTCATTTCTCAAACATGGAGTATGTAGAAGATAAGGCACAGTTAGTGAATAAAACGGAGTTTGGAAGTTTATTAGACATTTAACATTTTTTAACTCTAAATTGGATGGTCAACACGGTGTCAATCAACGCCAATTTGTTGACTGGGAACCAAACTCAGATATTGAAAAAGTTAGGCACCAAACGCGAAATTGTACCATTTTATAGGCACGAAACTCGAAATATCCCTTCTAATAATGAACTTCTAATCTCGTAAAAAGGTCATAGATTACCTATAATAAAACATGGAAAGAAGGAGACAAGGTTTGCAACCGTTAATAACTTTTCAACAATTATGGGATCTTCTTTAAGCTAGATAATCATTGCAAAATTTGAATAAAATACCATAAACACAAATGACTCAAGGAAGTCCACAGGCTTCGTTAGATGTCGGAACCCTATGATCAAGACAAATCATTAAAAAGAAAGACTCCCCTTTAAAAGAAAATTTTTAGAAAAAATATTTCCTGCACAAATTACATGTCTAGAGGCTTGAGAGTCGAAAAAAGAGTTCATTTAGGATGCATTGACTCAAGGAAGTCCAGTGACTTCGTTAGAAGTCGAAATCCTTTTTTTAAAACCAAACTGCAAACTAGATAAACACATTTTTATTATAAAATTTTCAAAAAAATTATTGTGGTAAAAAATAATACATTTAAAGGCTCTACATGTTGTCCAAATTGCATTTCTACGTATGTTGATTCCAAAAATAAAGAGGGAAGTCATCCTTTACATTGAAAATAAGGATGAAACACCAATTTCTAAGCGTCAAAATCCTAAACCTTTTCCTGTATACTGAGGGGAACTGAAAGACAGAGGTAACAGAAAAAGAATGAGGTCATTCCCAATTCGTATGAAGAAGTTATGAGCAAAATAGTCGAAAAAGAGATTACACAAAACCTTGGGGGACAAAGAGAGTTATATAAGTAGACAATATTTATAATAAGTGGTATTTTGAGTATGGTGCCTATAAAATGGCACACCTTTTCCTTTGGTACCTAACTTTGTCGGAAGTTGAGTTTGGTGTGGGTCCTAACCAAGCAGTTGACTTAATAGATGACTGGTGGACCGTTCACGAGCTGTGTTAGAGCACAACTTGTTGCTCGGTCCCCCGCCAAATTTTGTAAATAAATACGTGTCTTTGTGAATCATTGTTAAAACAATCAATATTTAATTTAATTATTTTACTAACACGGACCACGGTAGGGAAATCTCTCTAGATCATTTTCCAAACACGTTACGAGCGTTCCAGAGAAATAAGGGTGACTTATCTGACTGCCATAATAACTATGGATTTACATAAAATGGAAAAAAAATTTAATTAATACAATAATGATTAATTTGAAAAATGAATACTGTCATTTACATGGATTCATTTGTTCAATACAATAATGGTTAGTTTGAAGGTTTAAGGAAACGATTATTAGGGTTTACATGAGAGATAGATTTTGAATGATTTACGGGTAAACAATGAAGGGTGCTATGCTTATACTTTGGATTTAATTTTGTGTAAACAGGTGTTCATATGAGAAAATAACAGTAGCTCAGTGTATGATTTGAGATTAGCAATGAAAGAAGATGGCAATGGTTTTAAGAGTGGAACCTAAAACCTCGTGAATGAAAATCAACAACTCTCATTTCTCAAACATGGAGTATGTAGAAGATAAGGCGCAGTTAGTGAATAAAACGGAGTTTAGAATTTTATTAGACATTTAACATTTTTAACTCTAAATTGGATTGTCTACACGGTGTCAATCAATGCCAATTTGTTGACTGGGCACCAAACTCAGATATTGACAAAGTTAGGCACCAAACGCGAAAGTGTACCAGTTTATAGGCACCAAACTCGAAATATCCCTTCTAATAAAGAACTTCTAATCTCGTAAAAAGGTCATAGATTACCTATAATAAAACATGGAATAAAGGAGATAAGGTTTGCAACCGTTAATAACTTCTCAACGATTCTGGGATCTTCTTTAAGCTAGATAATCATCGCAAAATTCGAATAATATAACATAAACACAAAAGACTCAAGGAAGTCCGCAGGCTTCGTTAGATGTCGGAACTCTATGATCAAGACCAAATCATGAAACAGAAAGACTCCCCTTTAATAGAAAATTTTCAGAAAAAATATTTCCTGCACAAATTACATGTCTAGAGGCTTGAGAGTCGAAAAAAGCTTGCATTTTGGATGCATTGACCGTTCACAAGATGTGTTGGAGCACAACTTGTTGCTCGGCCCCCCGCCAAATTTTGTAAATAACTACGTGTCTTTGCGAATAATAGTTTAAACAATCATTATTTAATTTAACTAGTTCACTATCACGGACCACGGTAGGGAAATCTCTCTAGATCATTTTCCAAACACGTTACGAGCGATCCAGAGAAATAAGGCTGACTTATCTGACTGCCATGATAACTAAGGATTTACATAAAATGGAAACAAATTTAATTAATACAATAATGATTAATTTGAATAATGATTCATTTGTTCAATACAATAATGGTTAGTTTGAAGGTTTAAGAAAACGATTATTGGGGTTTACATTAGAGATAGGTTTTGGATGATTTACCGGTAAACAATGAAGGGAGCTATGCTTATACTTTGGATTTAATTTTGTGTAAACAGGTGGTCATATGAGAAAATAACAGTAGCTCAATGTATGATTTGAGATTAGCAATGAAAGAAGATGGCAATGGTATTAAGAATGGAACCTAAATCCCCGTGAATGAAAATCAACAACTCTCATTTCTCAAACATGGAGTATGTAGAAGATAGGGTGCAGTTAGTGAATAAAACGGAGTTTAGAATTTTATTAGACATTTCACATTTTTAACTCTAAATTGGATGGTTAACACGGTCAATCAACGCCAATTCGTTGGCTGGGCACCAAACTAAGATATTGACAAAGTTAGGCACCAAACGCGAAAGTGTACCATTTTATAGGCACCAAACTCGAAATATCCCTTCTAATAATGAACTTCTAATCTTTTAAAAAGGCCATACATTACCTATAATAAAACATGGAAAGAAGGATATAAGGTTTGCAACCGTTAATAACTTCTCAACGATTATGGGATCTTCTTTAAGCTAGATAATCATCGCAAAATTTGAATAAAATACCATAAACACAAATGACTCAAGGAAGTCTGCAGGCTTCGTTAGATGTCAGAACTCTATGATCAAGACCAAATCATGAAACAGAAAGACTCCCTTTTAATAGAAAATTTTCAGAAAAAATATTTCCTACACAAATTACATGTCTAGAGGTTTGAGAGTCGAAAAAAGCTTGTATTTTGGATGCATTGACTAAACTATAAAATAGATAAACTCATATTTATTATAAAATTTTCTAAAAAATGATTGTGGTAAAAAATAATATATTTAAAGGCTCTACATGTTATCCAAATTGCATTTCTACGTATGTTGATTCCAAAAATAAAGAGGGAAGTCATCCTTTACATTTAAAATAAGAATGAAACACCAATTGCTAAGCATTCAAATCCTAAAAGTTTTCCTGTATACTGTGAGGAACTGAAAGACAGAGGTAACAGAAAAAGAATGAGGTCATTCCCACTTCGTATGAAGAAGTTATGAGCAAAATAGTCGAAAAAGAGATTACACAAACCCTTGGGGGACAAAGAGAGTTATATAAGTAGACAATATTTATAATAAGGGGTATTTTGAGTTTGGTGCCTATAAAATGGCACACCTTTTCCTTTGGTACTTAACTTTGTCGGAATTTGAGTTTGGTGTGGGTCCCAACCAAGCAGTTGACTTAACGGATGACTGGTGGACCGTTCACAAGCTGTGTTGGAGCACAACTTGTTGCTCGCTCCCCCGCCAACTTTTGTAAATAAATACGTTTCCTTGTGAATAATTGTATAAACAATCATTATTTAATTTAACTAGTTCACTAACACAGACCACGGTAGGGAAATCTCTCTAGATCCTTTTCCAAACACGTTACGAGCGATCCAGAGAAATAAGGCTGACTTATCTGACTTCCATGATAACTATGGATTTACATAAAGTAGAAACAAATTTAATTAATACAATAATGATTAATTTGAAAAATGAATAGGGTCATTTACATGGAATCATTTGTTCTATACAATAATGGTTAGTTTGAAGGTTTAAGGAAACGATTATTGGTGTTTACATGAGAGATAGATTTTGGATTATTTACCGGTAAACCCAGAAGGGAGATATGCTTATACTTTGCATTTAATTTTGTGTAAACAGGTGGTCATATGAGAAAATAACAATAGCTCAGTGTATGATTTGAGATTATCAATGAAAGAAGATGGCAATGGTATTAAGAGTGGAACCTAAAACCTCGTGAATGAAAATCAGCAACTCTCATTTCTCAAACATGGAGTATGTAGAAGATAGGGTGCAGTTAGTGAATAAAACGGAGTTTAGAATTTATTAGACATTTCACATTTTTAACTCTAAATTGGATGGTCAACACGGTCAATCAACGCCAATTCGTTGACTGGGAACCAAACTCAGATATTGACAAAGTTAGGCACCAAACGCGAAAGTGTACCATTTTATAGGCACCAAACTCGAAATATCCCTTCTAATAATGAACTTCTAATCTCTTAAAAAGGTCATAGATTACCTATAATAAAACATGGAAAGAAGGAGATAAGGTTTGCAACCGTTAATAACTTCTCAACAATTATGGGATCTTATTTAAGCTAGATAATCATTGCAAAATTTGAATAAAATACCATAAACACAAATGACTCAAGGAAGTACGCAGGATTCGTTAGATGTCGGAACTCTATGATCAATACCAAATCATGAAACAATAAGACTCCCCTTTAATAGAAAATTTTCAGAAAAAATATTTCCTGCACAAATTACATGTCTAGAGGCTTGAGAATCGAAAAAAGCTTGCATTTTGGATGCATTGACTCAAGGAAGTCCAGTGACTTCGTTAGAAGTCGAAATCCTTTTTTTAAAACCAAATTATAAACTAGATAAACTCATTTTTATTATAAAATTTTCTAAAAAATGATTGTGGTAAAAAATAATACATTTAAAGGCTCTACATGTTTTCCGAATTGCATTTCTACGTATGTTGATTCCAAAAATAAAGAGGGAAGTCATCCTTTACATTGAAAATAAGGTTGGTACACCAAATCCTAAAAGTTTTCCTGTATACTGTGGGGAACTGAAAGACAGAGGTAACAGAAAAAGAATGAGGGCATTCCCACTTCGTATGAAGAAGTTATGAGCAAAATAGTCGAAAAAGAGATTACACAAAACCTTGGGGGACAAAGAGAGTTATATAAGTAGACAATATTATAATAAGGGTTATTTTGAGTTTGGTGCCTATAAAATGGCACACCTTATCCATTGGTACCTAAATTTATCGGAATTTGAGTTTGGTGTGGGTCCCAACCAAGCAGTTGACTTAACAGATGACTGGTGGACCGTTCACAAGCTGTGTTGGAGCACAACTTGTTGCTCGGCCCCCCGCCAACTTTTGTAAATAAATACGTGTCTTTGTGAATAATTGTTTAAACAATCATTATTTAATTTAACTAGTTCAGTAACACGGACCACAATAGGGAAATCTCTCTGGACACGTTACGAGCGTTCCAGAGAAATAAGGCTGACTTATCTGACTGCCATGATAACTATGGATTTACATAAAATGGAAACAAATTTAATTAATAAAATAATGATTAATTTGACAAATGAATAGGGTCATTTACATGGATTCATGTGATCAATACAATAATAGTTAGTTTGAAGGTTTAAGGAAACGATTATTGGGGTTTACATGAGAGATAGATTTTGGATGATTTACGGGTAAACAATGAAGGGAGCTATGCGTATACTTTGGATTTAATTTTGTGTAAACAGGTGGTCATATGAGAAAATAACAGTAGCTCAGTGTATGATTTGATATTAGCAATGAAAGAAGATGGCAATGGTATTAAGAGTGGAACCGAACACCTCGTGAATGAAAATCAACAACTCTCATTTCTCAAACATGGAGTATGTAGAAGATAAGGCGCAATTAGTGAATAAAACGGAGTTTAGAATTTTATTAGACATTTCACATTTTTAACTCTAAATTGGATGGTCAACACGGTGTCAATCAACGCCAATTCGTTGACTGGGCACCAAACTCAGATATTGACAAAGTTAGGCACCAAACGCGAAAGTGTACCATTTTATAAGCACCAAACTCGAAATATCCCTTCTAATAATGAACTTCTAATCTCTTAAAAAGGTCATAGATTACCTATAATAAAACATGGAAAGAAGGAGATAAGGTTTGCAACCGTTAATAACTTCTTAACGATTATGGGATCTTCTTTAAGCTAGATAATCATTGCAAAATTTGAATAAAATACCATAAACCCAAATGACCCAAGGAAGTCCGCAGGCTTCATTAGATGTCGGAACTCTATGATCAAGACCAAATCATGAAAAAGAAATACTCCCATTTAATAGAAAATTTTCTGAAAAAATATTTGCTGCACAAATTACATGTCTAGAGGCTTGAGAGTCAAAAAAAGCTTGCATTTTGGATGCATTGACTCAAGGAAGTCCAGTGACTTCTTTAGAAGTCGAAATCCTTTTTGAAATACAAAACTATAAACTATATAAACTCATTTTTATTATAAAGTTTTCTAAAAAATGATTGTGGTAAAAAATAATACATTTAAAGGCTCTACATGTTATCCAAATTGCATTTCTACGTATGTTGATTCAAAAAATAAAGAGGGAAGTCATCCTTTACATTGAAAATAAGGATGAAACACCAATTGCTAAGCGTCCAAATCTTAAAAATTTTCCTGTGTACTGTGGGGAACTGAAAGACAAAGGTAACAGAAAATAACGAGGTCATTCCCACTTCGTATGAAGAAGTTATGAGCAAAATAGTCGAAAAAGAGATTACACAAAACCTTGGGGGACAAAGAGAGTTATATAAGTAGAAAATATTTATAATAAGGGGTATTTTGAGTTTGGTGCCTATAAAATGGCACACCTTTGCCTTTGGTACCTAACTTTGTCGGAATTTGAGTTTGGTGTGGGTCCCAACCAAGCAGTTGACTTAACGGATGACTGGTGGTTCGTTCACAAGCTGTGTTGGAGCACAACTTGTTGCTCGGCCCCCCGCCTACTTTTGTAAATAAATACGTGTCTTTGTGAATAATAGTTTAAACAATCATTATTAAATTTAACTAATTCACTAAAACGGACCACGGTAGGGAAATCTCTCTAGATCATTTTCCAAACACGTTACGAGCGTTTCAGAGAAATAAGGGTGACTTATATGACTGGCATGATAACTATGGATTTACAAAATATGGAAACAATTTTAATTAATACAATAATGATTAATTTGAAAAATGAATAGGGTCATTTACATGGATACATTTGTTCAATACAATAATGGTTAGTTTGAAGGTTTAATGAAACGATTATTGGGGTTTACATGAGAGATAAATTTTGGATGATTTACGGGTAAACAATGAAGGGAGCTATGCTTATACTTTGGATTTAATTTTGTGTAAACAGGTGGTCATATGAGAAAATAACAGTAGCTCGGTGTATGATTTGAGATTATCAATGAAAGAAGATGGCAATGGTATTAAGAGTGGAACCTAAAACCTCGTGAATGAAAATAAAAACCTCTCATTTCTAAAACATGGGGTATGTAGAAGATAAGGCGCAATTAGTGAATAAAACGGAGTTTTGGAATTTTATTAGACATTTAACATTTTTAACTCTAAATTGGATGGTCAACACGGTGTCAATCAACGCCAATTCGTTGATTGGGCATCAAACTCAGATATTGACAAAGTTAGGCACCAAACGCGAAAGTGTACCATTTTATAGGCACCAAACTCGAAATATCCCTTCTAATAATGAACTTCTAATCTATTAAAAAGGTCATAGATTACCTATAATAAAACATGGAAAGAAGGAGATAAGGTTTGCAACCGTTAATAACTTCTCAACGATTATGGGATCTTCTTTAAGCTAGATAATCATTGCAAAATTTGAATAAAATACCATAAACACAAATGACTCAAGGAAGTCCGCAGGCTTCGTTAGATGTCGGAACTCTATGATCAAGACTAAATCATAAAACATAAAGACTCCCCTTTAATAGAAAATTTTCAGAAAAAATATTTCCTGCACAAATTACATGTCCAGAGGCTTGGGAGTCGAAAAAAAGCTTGCATTTTGGATGCATTGACTCAAGGAAGTCCAGTGACTTCGTTAGAAGTCAAAATCCTTTTTTTAAAACCAAACTATAAACTAGATAAACTCATTTTTATTATAAAATTTTCTAAAAAATGATTGTGGTAAAAAATAATACATTTAAAGGCTCTACATGTTATCCAAATTGCATTTCTACGTATGTTGATTCCAAAAATAAAGAGGGGAGTCATCCTTTACATTGAAAATAAGGATGAAACACCAATTGCTAAGCGTACAAATCCTAAAAAGTTTCCTTTATACTGTGGGCAACTGAAAGACAGAGGTAACAGAAAAAGAATGAGGTCATTCCCACTTCGTATGAAGAAGTTATGAGCAAAATAGTCGAAAAAGAGATTACACAAAACCTTGGGGGACAAAGAGAGTTACATAAGTAGAGAATATTTATAATAAGGGGTATTTTGAGTTTGGTGCCTATAAAATGGCACACCTTTGCCTTTGGTACCTAACTTTGTCAGAATTTGAGTTTGGTGTGGGTCCCAATCAAGCAGTTGACTTAACGGATGACTGGTGGACCGTTCACAAGATGTGTTGGAGCACAACTTGTTGCTCGGCCCCCCGCCAACTTTTGTAAATAAATACGTGTCTTTGTGAATAATTGTTTAAACAATCATTATTTAATTTAACTAGTTCACTACGGACCACGGTAGGGAAATCTCTCTAGATCATTTTCCAAACACGTTACGAGCGTTCCAGAGAAATAAGGCTGACTTATCTGACTGCCATGATAACTATAGATTTACATAAAATGGAAACAAATTTAATTAATACAATAATGATTAATTTGAAAAATTAATAGGGTCATTTACATGGACTCATTTGTTCAATACAATAATGGTTAGTTTGAATGTTTAAGCAAACGATTATTGGGGTTTACATGAGAGATAGATTTTGGATGATTTACGGGTAAACAATGAAGGGAGCTATGCTTATACTTTGGATTCAATTTTGTGTAAATAGGTGGTCATATGAGAAAATAACAGTATCTCAGTGTATGATTTGAGATTAGCAATGAAAGAATATGGCAATGGTATTAAGAGTGGAACCTAAAACCTCGTGAATGAAAATCAACAACTCTCATTTCTCAAACATGGAGTATGTAGAAGATAGGGCGCAGTTAGTGAATAAAACGGAGTTAAGAATTTTATCAGACATTTCACATTTTTAACTCTAAATTGGATGGTCAACACGGTCAATCAACGCCAATTCGTTGACTGGGCACCAAACTCAGATATTGACAAAGTTAGGCACCAAACGCGAAAGTGTACCATTTTATAGGCACCAAACTCGAAATATCCCTTCTAATAATGAACTTTTAATCTTTTAAAAAGGTCATAGAGTACTTATAATAAAACATGGAAATAAGGAGATAAGGTTTGCAACCGTTAATAACTTCTCAACGATTATGGGATATTCTTTAAGCTAGATAATCATTGCAAAATTTGAATAAAATATCATAAACACAAATGACTCAAAGAAGTCCACAGGCTTCGTTAGATGTCGGAACTCTATGATCAAGACTAAATCATGAAACAGAAAGACTCCCCTTTATTAGAAAATTTTCAGAAAAAATATTTCCTGCACAAATTACATGTCCAGAAGCTTGAGAGTCGAAAAAAGCTTGCATTTTGGATGCATTGACTCAAGGAAGACCAGTGACTTCGTTAGTAGTCAAAATCCTTTTTTTTAAAACCAAACTATAAACTAGATAAACTCATTTTTATTATAAAATTTTCTAAAAAATTATTGTGGTAAAAAATAATACATTTAAAGGCTCTACATGTTATCCAAATTGCATTTCTACGTATGTTGATTCCAAAAATAAAGAGGGGAGTCATCCTTTACATTAAAAATAAGGATGAAACACCAATTGCTAAGCGTACAAATCCTAAAAAGTTTCCTTTATACTGTGGGCAACTGAATGACAGAGGTAACAGAAAAAGAATGAGGTCATTCCCACTTCGTATGAAGAAGTTATGAGCAAAATAGTCGAAAAAGAGATTACACAAAACCTTGGGAGACAAAGAGAGTTACATAAGTAGAGAATATTTATAATAAGGGGTATTTTGAGTTTGGTGTCTATAAAATGGCACATCTTTGCCTTTGGTACGTAACTTTGTAGGAATTTGAGTTTGGTGTGGGTCCCAATCAAGCAGTTGACTTAACGGATGACTGGTGGACCGTTCACAAGCTGTGTTGGAGCACAACTTGTTGCTTGGCCCCCCGCCAACTTTTGTAAATAAATACGTGTCTTTGTGAATTATTGTTTAAACAATCATTATTTAATTTAACTAGTTCACTACGGACAACGGTAGGGAAATCTCTCTAGATCATTTTCCAAACACGTTACGAGCGTTCCAGAGAAATAAGGATGACTTATCTGACTGCCATGATAACTATAGATTTACATAAAATGGAAAAAAATTTAATTAATACAATAATGATTAATTTGAAAAATTAATAGGGTCATTTACATGGATTCATTTGTTCAATACAATAATGGTTAGTTTGAATGTTTAAGCAAACGATTATTGGGGTTTACATGAGAGATAGATTTTGGATGATTTACGGGTAAACAATGAAGGGAGCTATGCTTATACTTTGGATTAAATTTTGTGTAAATAGGTGTTCATATGAGAAAATAACAGTAGCTCAGTGTATGATTTGAGATTAGCAATGAAAGAAGATGGCAATGGTATTAAGAGTGGAACCTAAAACCTCGTGAATGAAAATCAACAACTCTCATTTCTCAAACATGGAGTATGTAGAAGATAGGGCGCAGTAAGTGAATAAAACAGAGTTTAGAATTTTATTAGACATTTCACATTTTTAACTCTAAATTGGATGGTCAACACGGTCAATCAACGCCAATTCGTTGATTGGGCACCAAACTCAGATATTGACAAAGTTAGGCACCAAACGCGAAAGTGTACCATTTTATAGGCACCAAACTCGAAATATCCCTTCTAATAATGAACTTCTAATCTATTAAAAAAGTCATAGATTAACTATAATAAAACATGGAAAGAAGGAGATAAGGTTTGCAACCGTTAATAACTTCTCAACGATTATGGGATCTTCTTTAAGCTAGATAATCATTGAAAAATTTGAATAAAATACCATAAACACAAATGACTCAAGGAAGTCCGCAGGCTTCGTTAGATGTCGGAACTATATGATCAAGACCAAATCATGAAACATAAAGACTCCCCTTTAATAGAAAATTTTTAGAAAAAAAATTTCCTGTACAAATTACATGTCTAGAGGCTTGAGAGTCGAAAAAAGATTGCATTTTGGATGCATTGACTCAAGGAAGTCTAGTGACTTCGTTAGAAGTCGAAATCCTTTTTTTAAAACCAAACTATATACTGGATAAACTCATTTTTATTATAAAATTTTCTAAAAAATGATTGTGGTAAAAAATAATACATTTAAAGGCTCTACATATTATCCAAATTGCATTTCTACGTATGTTGATTCCAAAAATAAAGAGGGAAGTCATCCTTTACATTGAAAATAAGGATGCAACACCAATTGCTAAGCGTCCAAATCCTAAAACTTTTCCTGTATACTGTGGGGAACTGAAAGACACAGGTAACAGAAAAAGAATGAGGTCATTCCCACTTCGTATGAAGAAGTTATGAGCAAAATAGTCGAAAAAGAGATTACACAAACCCTTGGGGGACAAAGAGAGTTATATAAGTAGACAATATTTATAATAAGGGGTATTTTGAGTTTAGTGACTATAAAATGGCACACCTTTGCCTTTGGTACCTATTTTTGTCGGAATTTGAGTTTTGTGTGGGTCCCAACCAAGCAGTTGACTTAACGGATGACTGGTGGACCGTTTACAAGCTGTGTTGGAGCACAACTTGTTGCTCGGCCCCCGCCAACTTTTGTAAATAAATACGTGACTTTGTGAATAATTGTTTAAAAAATAATTATTTAATTTAACTAGTTCACTAACACGGACCACGGTCGGGAAATATCTCTAGAGCATTGTCCAAACACGTTACGGGCGTTCCTGACAAATAAGGCTGACATAATCTGACTGCAATGATAAATATGGATTTACATAAAATGGAATTTTTTTTAATTAATACGAAAATGATTAATTTAAAAAATGAATAGGGTCATTTACATGGATTCATTTGTTCAATATAATAATTGTTAATTGAAGGATTAAGGAACCGATTATTGGGGTTTACATGAGAGATGGATTTTGGATGATTTATGGGTAAACAATGAAGGGAGCTATGCTTATACTTTGGATTTAATTTTGTGTAAACAGGTGGTCATATGAGAAAATAACAGTAGCTCAGTGTATGATTTGAGATTAGCAATGAAAGAAGATGGCAATGGTATTAAGAGTGGAACCTAAAACCCCGTGAATGAAAATCAACAACTCTCATTTCTCAAACATGAAGTATGTAGAAGATAAGGCGCAGTTAGTGAATAAAATGGAGTTTAGAAGTTTATTAGACATTTAACATTTTTTAACTCTAAATTGGATGGTCAACACGGTGTCAATCAACGCCAATTCGTTGACTGGGCACCAAATTCGGATATTGACAAAGTTAGGCACCAAACGCGAAAGTGTACCATTTTATAGGCATCAAACTCGAAATATCCCTTCTAATAATGAACTTCTAATCTTTTAAAAAGGTCATAGAGTACCTATAGTAAAACATGGAAATAAGGAGATAAGGTTTGCAACCGTTAATAACTTCTGAACGATTATGGGATATTCTTTAAGCTAGATAATCATTGAAAAATTTGAATAAAATACCATAAACACAAATGACTCAAGGAAGTCCACAGGCTTCGTTAGATGTTGGAACTCTACGATCAAGACCAAATCATGAAACAGAAAGACTCCCCTTTAATAGAAAATTTTTAGAAAAAATATTTCCTGCACAAATTACATGTGTAGAGTCTTGAGAGTCGAAAATATCTTGCATTTTGGATGCATTGACTCAAGGAAGTCCAGTGACTTCGTTAGAAGTTGAAATCCTTTTTTTAAAACCAAATTATAAACTAGATAAACTCATTTTTATTATAAAATTTTCTAAACAATGATTGTGGTAAAAAAATAATACATTTAAAGGCTCTACATGTTATCCAAATTGCATTTCTACGTATGTTGATTCCAAAAATAAAGAGGGAAGTCATCCTTTACATTGAAAATAAGGATGAAACACCAATTTCTAAGCGTCCAAATCCTAAACATTTTCCTATATACTTTGGGGAACTGAAAGACAGAGGTAACAGAAAAAGAATGAGGTCATTCCCACTTCGTATGAAGAAGTTATGAGAAAAATAGTCGAAAAAGAGATTACACAAAACCTTGGGGGACAAAGAGAGTTATATAAGTAGAAAATATTTATAATAAGGGGTATTTTGAGTTTAGTGCCTATAAAATGGCACACCTTTGCCTTTGGTACCTAACTTTGTCGGAATTTGAGTTTGGTGTGGGTCCCAACCAAGCAGTTGACTTAACGGATGACTGGTGGACCGTTCACAAGCTGTGTTGGAGCACAACTTGTCGCTCTGCCCCCCTCCAGCTTTTGTAAATAAATACGTGTCTTGGTGAATTATCGTTTAAACAATCATTATTTAATTTAACTAATTCACTAACACGGACCACGGTAGGGAAATCTCTCTAGATCATTTTCCAAACACGTTACTTGCGTTCCAGAGAAATAAGGCTGACTTATCTGACTGCCATGATAACTGTGGAACCTAAAACCTCGTGAATGAAAATCAACAACTCTGATTTCTCAAACATGGAGTATGTAGAAGATAAGGCGAAGTTAGTGAACAAAACGGAGTTTAGAATTTTATTAGACATTTAACATTTTTAACTCTAAATTGGATGGTCTATACGGTGTCAATCAACGCCAATTCGTTGACTGGGCACCAAACTAAGATATTGACAAAGTTAGGCACCAAACGCGAAAGTGTACCATTTTATAGGCACCAAACTCGAAATATCCCTTCTAATAATGAACTTCTAATCTATTAAAAAGGTCAAAGGTTACCTATAATAAAACATGGAAAGAAGGAGATAAGGTTTGCAACTGTTAATAACTTCTCAACGATTCTGGGATCTTCTTTAAGCTAGATAATCATCGCAAAAATTGAATAAAATACCATAAACACAAAAGACTCAAGGAAGTCCGCAGGCTTCGTTAGATATCGGAACTCTATGATCAAGACCAAATTATGAAAAAGAAAGACTCCCCTTTAATAGAAAATTTTCAGATAGATTATTTCCTGCACAAATTACATGTCTAGAGGCTTGAGAGTCGAAAAAAGCTTGCATTTTGGATGCATTGACTCAAGGAAGTCCAGTGTCTTCGTTAGAAGTCGAAATCCTTTTTTTAAAACCAAACTATAAACTAGATAAACTCATTTTTATTTTAAAATTTTCTAAAAAATGATTGTGGTAAAAAATAATACATTGAAAGGATCTACATGTTATCCAAATTGCATTTCTACGTATGTTGATTCCAAAAATAAAGAGGGAAGTCATCCTTTACATTGAAAATAAGGATGAAACACCAATTGCTAAGCGTCCAAATCCTAAAATGTTTCCTGTATACTATGGGGAACTGAAAGACAGAGGTAACAGAAAAAGAATGAGGTCATTCCCACTTCGTATGAAGAAGTTATGAGCAAAATAGTCGAAAAAGAGATTACACAAAACCTTGGGGGACAAAGAGAGTTATATAAGTAGAAAATATTTATAATAAGGGGTATTTTGAGTTTGGTGCCTATAAAATGGCACACCTTTGCCTTTGGTACCTAACTTTGTCGGAATTTGAGTTTGGTGTGGGTCCCAACCAAGCAGTTGACTTAACGGATGACTGGTGGACCGTTCACAAGCTGTGTTGGAGCACAACTTGTCGCTCGGCCCCCCTCCAGCTTTTGTAAATAAATACGTGTCTTGGTGAATTATCGTTTAAACAATCATTATTTAATTTAACTAATTCACTAACACGGACCACGGTAGGGAAATCTCTCTAGATCATTTTCCAAACACGTTACTTGCGTTCCAGAGAAATAAGGCTGACTTATCTGACTGCCATGATAACTATGGATTTATATAAAATGGAAATAAATTTAATTAATACAATAATGATTAATTTGAAAAATTAATAGGGTCATTTACATGGATTCATTTGTTCAATACAATAATGGTTAGTTTGAATGTTTAAGGAAACGATTATTGGGGTTTACATGAGAGATAGATTTTGGATGATTTACGGGTAAACAATGAAGGGAGCTATGCTTATACTTTGGATTTAATTTTGTGTAAACAGGTGGTCATATGAGAAAATAACAGTAGCTCAGTATATGATTTGAAATTAGCAATGAAAGAAGATGGAAATGGTAGTAAGGGTGGAACCTAAAACCTCGTGAATGAAAATCAACAACTCTCATTTCTCAATCATGGAGTATGTAGAAGATAAGGCGCAGTTAGTGAATAAAACGGAGTTTAGAATTTTATTAGACATTTAACATTTTTAACTTTAAATTGGATGGTCTACACGGTGTCAATCAACGCCAATTCGTTGATTGGGCATCAAATTCAGATATTGACAAAGTTAGGCACCAAACGAGAAAGTGTACCATTTTATAGGCACCAAACTCGAAATATCCCTTCTAATAATGAACTTCTAATCTATTAAAAAGGTCATAGATTACCTATAATAAAACATGGAAAGAAGGAGATAAGGTTTTGAACCGTTAATAACTTCTCAACGATTATGGGATCTTCTTTAAGCTAGATAATCATCGCCAAATTTGAATAAAATACCATAAACACAAATGACTCAAGGAAGTCCGCATGCTTCGTTAGATGTCGGAACCCTAGGATCAAGACCAAATCATGCAACAGAAAGACTCCCCTTTAATAGAAAATTTTTAGAAGAAATATTTCCTGCACAAATTACATGTGTAGAGGCTTGAGAGTCGAAAAAAGCTTGCATTTTGGATGCATTGACTCAAATAAGTCCAGTGACTTTGTTAGAAGTCGAAATCCTTTTTTTAAAACCAAATTATAAACTAGATAAACTCATTTTTATTATAAAATTTTCTGGATAATGATTATGGTAGAAAAATAATTCATTTAAAGCCTCTACCTGTTATCCAAATTGCATTTCTACGTATGTTGATTCCAAAAATAAATAGGGAAGTCATCCTTTACATTGAAAATAAGGATGAAACACCAATTTCTAAGCGTCCAAATCCTAAAAAATTTCTTTTATACTGTAGGGAACTGAAAGACATAGGTAACAGAAAAAGAAAGAGGTCATTCCCACTTCGTATGAAGAAGTTATGAGAAAAATAGTCGAAAAAGAGATTACACAAAACCTTGGGGGAAAAAGAGAGTTATATAAGTAGAAAATATTTATAATAAGGGGTATTTTGAGTTTGGTGCCTATAAAATGGCACACCTTTGCCTTTGGTACCTAACTTTGTCGTAATTTGAGTTTGGTGTGGGTCCCAACCAAGCAGTTGACTTAACGGATGACTGGTGGACCGTTCACAAGCTGTGATGGAGCACAACTTGTTTCTCGACCCCCGCCAACTTTTGTAAATAAATACGTGTCTTTGTGAATTATTGTTTAAACAATCTTTATTTAATTAAACTAGTTCACTAACACGGACCACGGTAAGGAAATCTCTCTAGATCATTTTCCAATGACGTTACGAGCGTTCCAGAGAAATAAGGTTGACTTATCTGACTGCCATGATAATTATGGATTTACATAAAGTGGAAACAAATTTTATTAATACAATAATAATTAATTTGAAAAATGAATAGGGTCATTTACATTGATTCATTTGTTCAATACAATAATGGTTATTTTGAAGGTTTAAGTAAACGATTATTCGGGTTTACATGAGAGATAGATTTTGGATGATTTAGCGGTAAAAAATGAAGGGAGCTATGCTTATACTTTGGATTTAATTGTGTGTAAACAGGTGGTCATATGAGAAAATAACAGTAGCTCAGTGTATGAATTGAGTTTAGCAATGAAAGAAGATGGCAATGGTATTAAGAGTGGAACCTAAAACCTCGTGAATGAAAATCAAAAACTCTCATTTCTCAAACATGGAGTATGTAGAAGATAGGGTGCATTTAGTGAATAAAACGGAGTTTAGAATTTTATTAGACATTTCACATTTTTAACTCTAAATTGGATGGTCAACACGGTCAATCAACGCCAATTCGTTGACTGGGCACCAAACCAAGATATTGACAAAGTTAGGCACCAAACGCGAAAGTGTACCATTTTATAGGCACCAAACTCGAAATATACCTTCTAATAATGAACTTCTAATCTCTTAAAAAGTCATAGATTACCTATAATAAAACATGGAAATAAGGAGATAAGGTTTTCAACCGTTAATAACTTCTCAAAGATTCTGGGATCTTCTTTAATCTAGATAATCATTGAAAAATTTGAATAAAATACCATAAACACAAATGACTCAAGGTAGTCCGCAGGCTTCGTTAGATGTTAGAACTCTACGATCAAGACCAAATCATGAAACAGAAAGACTCCCCTTTAATAGAAAATTTTTAGAAAAAATATTTCCTGCACAAATTACATGTGTAGAGTCTTGAGAGTCGAAAATATCTTGCATTTTGGATGCATTGACTCAAGGAAGTCCAGTGACTTCGTTAGAAGTTGAAATCCTTTTTTTTAAAACCAAATTATAAACTAGATAAACTCATTTTTAATATAAAATTTTCTAAACAATGATTGTGGTAAAAAAATAATACATTTAAAGGATCTACATGTTATCCAAATTGCATTTCTACGTATGTTGATTCCAAAAATAAAGAGGGAAGTCATCCTTTACATTGAAAATAAGGATGAAACACCAATTTCTAAGCGTCCAAATCCTAAACATTTTCCTATATACTTTGGGGAACTGAAAGACAGAGGTAACAGAAAAAGAATGAGGTCATTCCCACTTCGTATGAAGAAGTTATGAGAAAAATAGTCGAAAAAGAGATTACACAAAACCTTGGGGGACAAAGAGAGTTATATAAGTAGAAAATATTTATAATAAGGGGTATTTTGAGTTTAGTTCCTATAAAATGGCACACCTTTGCCTTTGGTACCTAACTTTGACGGAATTTGAGTTTGGTGTGGGTCCCAACCAAGCAGTTGACTTAACGGATGACTGGTGGACCGTTCACAAGCTGTGTTAGAGCACAACTTGTTGCTCGGCCCCCCGCCAACTTTTGTAAATAAATACGTCTTTGTGAATTATTGTTTAAACAATCATTATTTAATTTAACTAGTTCACCAACACGGACCACGGTAGGGAAATCTCTCTAGATCATTTTCCAAACACGTTACGAGCGTTCCAAAGAAATAAGGCTGACTTATCTGACTGCCATGATAACTTTGGATTTACATAAAATGAAAACAAATTTTATTAATACAATAATGATTAATTTGAAAAATGAATAGGATTATTTACATGGATTAATTTGTTCAATACAATAATGGTTAGTTTGAATGTTTAAGGAAACGATTATTGGGGTTTACATGAGAGATAGATTTTGGATGATTTACGGGTAAACAATGAAGGGAGCTATGATTATACTTTGGATTTAATTTTGTGTAAACAGGTGTTCATATGAGAAAATAACAGTAGCTCAGTGTATGATTTGAGATTAGCAATGAAAGAAGATGGCAATGGTATTAAGAGTGGAACCTAAAACCTCGTGAATGAAAATCAACAACTCTCATTTCTCAAACATGGAGTATGTAGAAGATAAGGCGCAATTAGTGAATAAAATGGTGTTTAGCATTTTATTAGACATTTCACATTTTTAACTCTAAATTGGATGGTCAACAAGGTGTCAATCAACGCCAATTCGTTGACTGGGCACCAAAATCGAAATATCCCTTCTAATAATGAACTTCTAATCTATTAAAAAGGTCATAGATTATCTATAATAAAACATGTAAAGAAAGAGATAAGGTTTGCAACCGTTAATAAATTCTCAACGATTATGAGATCTTCTTTAAGCTAGATAATCATTGCAAAATTTGAATAAAATACCATAAACGCAAATGCCTCAAGGAAGTCTGCAGGCTTCGTTAGATATCGGAACTCTATGATCAAGACCAACTCATGAAACATAAAGACTCCCCTTTAATAGAAAATTTTTAGAAAAAATATTTCCTGCACAAATTACATGTCTAGAGGCTTGAGAGTCGAAAAAAGCTTGCATTTTGGATGCATTGACTCAAGGAAGTTCAGTGACTTCGTTAGAAGTCGAAATCCTTTTTTTAAAACCAAACTAAAAACTAGAAAACTCATTTTTATTATAAAATTTTCTAAAAAATGATTGTGGTAAAACATAATACAGTTAAATGTTCTACATGTTATCCAAATTGCATTTCTACGTATGTTGATTCCAAAAATAAAGAGGGAAGTCATCCTTTACATTGAAAATAAGGATGAAACACCAATTGCTAAGCGTCCAAATCCTAAATTTTTTTCTGTATACTGTGGGGAACTGAAAGACAGAGGTAACAGAAAAAGAATGAGGTCATTCCCACTTCGTATGAAGAAGTTATGAGCAAAATAGTCGAAAAAGAGATTACACAAAACCTTGGGGGACAAAGAGAGTTATATAAGTAAACAATATTTATAATAAGGGGTATTTTGAGTTTAGTGCTCATAAAATGGCACATCTTTGCCTTTGGTACCTAACTTTTTCGGAATTTGAGTTTGGTGTGGGTCCCAACCAAGCAGTTGACTTAACGGATGACTGGTGGACCGTTCACAAGCTATGTTGGAGCACAACTTGTTGCTCGCCCCCTGCCAACTTTTGTAAATAACTACGTGTCTTTGTGAATAATTGTTTAAACAATCATTGTTTAATTTAATTAGTTCACTAACACGGACCACGGTAGGGAAATCTCTCTAGATCATTTTCCAAACACGTTACGAGCGTTCCAGAGAAATAAGGCTGACTTATCTGACTGCCATGATAACTATGGATTTACATAAAATGGAAAAAAATTTAATTAATACAATAATGATTAATTTGAAAAATGAATAGGGTCATTTACATGGATTCATTTGTTCAATACAATAATGGTTAGTTTGAAGGTTTAAGGAAACGGTTATTGGGGTTTACATGAGAGATAGATTTTGGATGATTTACGGGTAAACAATGAAGGGAGCTATGCTTATAATTTGGATTTAATTTTGTGTAAACAGGTGGTCATATGAGAAAATAACTGTAGCTCAGTGTATGATTTGAGATTAGCAATGAAAGACGATGGCAATGGTATTAAGAGTGGAACCTAAAACCTCGTGAATGAAAATCAACAACTCTCATTTCTCAAACATGGAGTATGTAGAAGATAAGGTGCAGTTAGTGAATAAAACGGAGTTTAGAAGTTTATTAGACATTTAACATTTTTTAACTCTTAATTGGATGGTCAACACTAGAGCTGGCAAACAAGCCAAAACCCGCGGGTTCACCCGTCCCGTCCCGTAAAACCCTAACCCGGCTCGGCTGGTTTCTAAACAAGCCGGGTTAGGGTTGGTAAATTGCAGGCCCGTGCACAAACGGGTTAACCCGGCCCGTCCCGCCAAAACCGCGGGTTCAGACCGTCAACCTGCCCTGGGTAACTTGTGAAGACACGTGGCGTCGCCCCTCCCATGAGTCCTATACGTGTCTGTCTCCCCAACTTCTATACTCTATACGTGTTCTAACTTCTCTACGCGTGGTATAAGAAAAATAAAAACCTAGATAATTCCCTTTCGTTCGTTTCTCTAATTCTCTGAGAAGTGAACTCTGAAGAACTGTGAATCTCTAATTCTCAGAGTAACTTCTCAATGTTCTCATCTTCTTCTTCTTAGCAACCTAAATCAATCGTTATCCGTGAGTCCGTGACTCTTGAGATTAAACATAAATCAATCGGATTCAGTTCATGTTAGCCTACAAGCGGAATTTGTTCTTTTGATTTTTGGATAACAAAAGAATCTCAATCATCAAAACTCAAAAGGTATTATTACTTTAATTTGCAGTCTATTTTCTTTTTGGATTGTTAATATAAAAACTTTTCTGATTTTGTGGTCTTATTAATCTAACTATTTGCAGTCAGTCTACCTTTGTGGTCTTATTAATCTGATTTTGAGTTTTTGACTATATGCATATCAGTATATGATTCTAGTTCTCAGTGATTTCGATTTTTGAATGTGTGAGGGTTTGTGTTAGTATAGATTCTATAGAATCATAGATGGATCTTATTGAAATATTGAATACTGATTAAGTACTGTTGTTGAACTTTTTTTTAATGATTTTCTATGAATTGTGTGTGTTGGATTTGATTGATCATTATTTTTTCCCTAATTCTAGAAGGATACTTATTTGAATAGGTTCAATTATACACTACAGAAGAGCATTGTTTGATTGAAATGGAAGTAAAACCCATATGGGAATTTTGATAATTGGGTCCAGGGGGTTTCTAGGATCCCGCAGGGAAATTGGGTTTTGGCTTTATGTGTCTATGTTTGATTAGCTTAAGGAGAAGCTGACAAAGTTTCAGGGAGAATTCACCTGATTGAGAATCTAAGGATATGGGTAGTGACTACTAGTTAGGTTATGCTTAATGACTTGTATTTTGTACAAATTATCTGTACTTGGCTAAATCATCTCACTTCTTAGTTCACTTTTGAGATAGGTTTCTTTATTCATCTATCGAAGTACTCTTGTTGTTTGATTGTTTAGAACTCTGTTCGGTGATACTTTTGTTGGTTTATTGTTAAGAGTCTAGTCTTACCAATACTCCAGCAAGAGCTAGTAGGGGAACCCAGTTCAATAACATCTAATGGGTCTGTTTCACAAATTACATACTCTAATTTATTGGCAGTGTACTTAAGATTATATATATGTGTAGTTGTAAGTTGTGTACCCAAATAAATCACATGGACAAGGTCAATGGTTCGCAAAGGGGATGTTTTTTTTCTTGTTTCTCCTAGTTGGCTCCACAATTTTTTGCATATAGTGGACAAGGTCAATGGTTGACTGACTGGTGAAAATTAAGAAAGTGTTTTGTCAATTAGCATGAATGTCTGCAAACTGCAATGAACATTTATCTGTCGGTGGTTCATGTAGGATAACATCCATGGATGACGGTAGAACCAATAAATTCAGCTGACAAAGGAAAACACTAGAAGGAAGAGGATTGGCCTTTTGTGATAGGATATGTAAGCAGCTAAGCATGGCATCCAGACTGTAGTAGCATCACGATCATGCGGTGAATGCGATTTACAGTTATGATAACCTTAACTAGATTGAATTCTATTTGCAGAGAGTTTTAAATTTTTCTGTAGCTTTAAATGTTTGAGCAATTCAAGGTGGATTTAAACAAAAAAAATATAGGATGGATGTCTAACTGGGAGTAGTACATGATCTTTTCTTTGCCAAACCCAATGTTCATTTTCAGACTTCTTATATGTCTCATAAAAACATTGAAAGCACCTTTACCTTGCATTTCATTTCTCATCGCATTATATTTGGGAAGGGACCATTAACAATAAATAAGATTCTTTTTTTTTTGGCAGTGTACTTGAGAACAAATTCAGTGGGATAAGAGAAGGATTCCGAAATATTTATTGGCAGTGTACCTTAAGATAGAAAGAGAGTCCAGCAAGTGAGCATCCAAGGAAGGTTCCTGTCGCAGACACCTGAAAAGCAAGTAAGCAAACCAGACTACATTTTTCACCAAGGTGTCTCTTTATACTTGTAGGCTAACATGAACTCATTGAACTGTCAGTCCACTTACAATCATAAGAGGCCTTCTTCCTGATTTATCCATTAAGATTGCACCCAATATTGTTGTTGGTACCTGTTAATCAGTTTGTTATTTAGACTTTAGCTTAGTTTTCTCAAATTCTGAGTATTGTGCTTCTGATATGTTGTTTACGTCTTGTACATGGAATGGCACTGTGTATGTTTCCCTTCCAATAATCGTCGATCAGCCATCTTTTGAGTTTATACTTTATATGGACATTGTTGAAACTTGAAGATGAAATTAGATTTGGCCTGGTTATGTAGAATTTAGAATGAGCTGATGTTAAGACAGCACTGCAGGTCAGGTGTTGTTGACACTTGACATGTTGTTGTGAATTTGGAAGATGAAAGTTTTTCAAATGTTACATTTTTGATTTCAAATGTTCTGACTTGCTTTCTATAATTGAGATATGATAGGGTGAGGGTTTGTGAAAGTAAATGCTTGTTCTTATGCTCACCATTAGGCATAAATATAATGCATCTAACTTATTGTAGTCTGCTTCTTTTATTTCCTACAAGTAAGTAAAGTAATGTACTGATTTTTGAGTCTGACCT
>NC_039366.1:201562611-201562841 GCF_003573695.1 Papaver somniferum | reverse complement strand
AGTGTACCTTAAGATAGAAAGAGAGTCCAGCAAGTGAGCATCCAAGGAAGGTTCCTGTCGCAGACACCTGAAAAGCAAGTAAGCAAACCAGACTACATTTTTCACCAAGGTGTCTCTTTATACTTGTAGGCTAACATGAACTCATTGAACTGTCAGTCCACTTACAATCATAAGAGGCCTTCTTCCTGATTTATCCATTAAGATTGCACCCAATATTGTTGTTGGTACCT
>NC_039366.1:201557853-201562601 GCF_003573695.1 Papaver somniferum | reverse complement strand
TGTTGTTGACACTTGACATGTTGTTGTGAATTTGGAAGATGAAAGTTTTTCAAATGTTACATTTTTGATTTCAAATGTTCTGACTTGCTTTCTATAATTGAGATATGATAGGGTGAGGGTTTGTGAAAGTAAATGCTTGTTCTTATGCTCACCATTAGGCATAAATATAATGCATCTAACTTATTGTAGTCTGCTTCTTTTATTTCCTACAAGTAAGTAAAGTAATGTACTGATTTTTGAGTCTGACCTATTCTTTGTGGCTCCATTATTCTAGGATGTCAAGTGTACAAGAACAGTATAACGATGTTATGAGTAGTGAGGATGACGATGTTGAAATGGTAGATTCTGAGAATGTCTCTGCAACTGTTGGTTGTGCACCTACAGCTATTTCAATTGGAAAGAAAGGAAACAATTTAAAGAAATCTCGACTTAGATCTGATGTTTGGGACTTTTTTGACCGCGTTAAAGAGAAAGATGGAACAGAGAAGGGAGTGTGTAAGGCTTGTAAATTTGGATATAAATATGAAAGCAGCAAAGGCGGAACCTCATCTATGAGAAGGCATGTGCGTCCTCAGCGTCAGTCTAAGGACATAGGGCAGATGATGTTATCTTCAAAGAACGGCCAGCTGTCTACCCGCATACGCAAATTTGATCAAATGAAGTTCCGGGATCTTCTTTCAACATTACTCATTGCAAGAAACGTCCCATTTTCGTTGGTGGAATGGAAAGAATTTAGGGATATATGTGCTTATCTAAATGAGGATGCTAAACCAATATCAAGGAATACTGGGAAAGCTGATGTTATCAAAAGACATAAAACACGAAAAGAAGGTATTCGAAACATGTTGAAACTTGCTCCAGGTATGTTGCAGTCCAGAATTTCAAATTTCGGTGACATGTTTTGTTTCTTACTTTTGTATGTATGAGTGATTGATTATCATAATATTTGCTGATGTATTTGACTTATCCTTGCAGGTAGGATGTGTCTAACATCTGACATGTGGACTTCTGTTACGACTACAAGGTATATAAGCTTAACTGTGCACTATCTTGATCAAAATTGGGAGTTAAAGAAGTATCTTCTGAATTTTTGTGAACTTCCACCACCTCATACAGGTTAAGCACTTAATTCATGACATCTTTTATTTTATCATGTGATATTTATATATTGCTTATTTGCTTTAGTCTTGAGATTTTCCACCACCTCATACAAGTGAATTACTTAATTGGGAGTTTTAACTTTTACCCATTCCACTCTTTGATAGGTGAAAATCTTTCTGCCATGCTATTTGCGATGATAGAAGATTGGGGAATTGAAGATAAAGTATCCAACATCACCTTGGATAACGCTGCAAATAACGGAGCTTGTGCTAGAATTATGCAAAGCAGACTTGTTGCGAAGAAGATCTTGTTTAACAAGGGAAAATACTTTCATGTGCGTTGTTGTGCTCACATCTTAGCTCTTATCGTAAAATATGGACTTATGAAGATTGATCCAGCTGTGCTTAAGATAAGAAAGTCTGTGAAGTCCCTTAAAAAGTCTCAAGTAAGAAAACAAAAATTCTTGGACATTGTTGATGCTTTAGGAATGTCTGGAACAAGAAGGGGTATTCGTCAAGACGTGAGCACAAGGTGGGTTTCTACTGTTATTTTGTTATACTTATACAGTTAGAGATTGTATTAATGTTTATAGTATACTCACTTGGTGTTGTTTTATACAGGTGGAATTCAACTTATCTCATGTTGGACAGCTGTCTTGTTTATAGAGTTGTTTTTGCTCATTTAAAGGAGGTGGATCCAGACTATGAAGACTGTCCAACTGATGAAGAATGGGAGAAAATTGAAGTTGTCACAAAGTTTCTCAAGACATTTTATGATCTCACGACTTTATTTTCTGGTAGTAAGTATCCTACTTCCAATCTTTATTTTGAAGGAGTTTGTCGAGTTCAGGTGTTACTCAAAAAAGAAAGTACAAATGATATTGATTACATTAGGGAGATGGTAAAAGAGATGCAAGAAAAATTTAACAGTTATTGGACGAACTTGAGTCCTATATTGGCTATTGCACTTGTGTTAGATCCTAGATATAAACTTCATTATCTGAACTTTGGTTACTCCAAGTTGTATCCTGATGTAAGAGTACTAGAAAGAAAAGTTAATGATGTGCGTGATGAAATGAAAAAACTTTATAATGAGTATTGCATCTTTTCAAGAGCTTCTGGAATTGGAACTCAGAATTTGGGTACTCAAACCGATGGGAATTCTGCCCATCAAGGAAGTGAGTGGTACGAGGTAATTTTGAAGCTTATTTATTACGTACATGTGGTCTTGTATTATTTTGTGTTTTATCTGTGTGTGTTTGTGAAGTTCTTGTACTTTATGTTCTCATAGAAGATAACTAGTACTTTGCTCTCATTTCTAACTTCTTTCTTGTTTTATGCAGGAATACGCTGCAGCACAGGAAAATGGTGGTGGTGATCTGCAATCTGACTTGTCAGAGTTAGATCTATATCTTAGTGAGAAACATCCTTGTCAACGGAATCCATCATTCGACATCCTAATGTATTGGAAAGGCCAGGATCAACGATTTCCAGTTCTTTCAAGAATGGCTGGGGACATCTTGTCAATTCCTATTTCAACCGTCGCTTCAGAATCTGCATTTAGTATTGGCGGAAGGGTAATTGATCGATTTTGGAGTTCCTTATTACCTGAAAATGCTGAGGCGGTGATAACAACTCGTGATTGGGACCTTGGAGTTGGTAAGTTCCTATATTGCATTTAGTTGAATATCTAAATTTCATATTTAACTTCGATGGTTTTTATCCATGTAGGAAAAGAAGATTTGGATGAGGAAAATGGGCTTTTTGGAGAAGATGTATTAGGATTTGAACTTGGTGTATTGGAGGATGAGGCATTGGAGGATGGAGAAGTAAGTTCTTATGCGTCTAATTAGTATGCGTAGTTGCATACTTCTTCAATATAAAGCGGGGTAAATATGCAAATTTTGACTTGTTTCTTTTCTTTTGTTTGATTTATTTTTGCTTGGAATTACAGATTCATAATAATGATTAGTTGGAGCAACTCAAAGATAGACATGGAAAATGAGAATGTTTTTTGGACAAATTGTTTTTTGGACAGACAGTTATCACAGTGTCTCCAAATTTTGTATAGAAAAGAGATTGGAGATGTTTTTTTGGACAGTTATCAGTTTTTGGTTTAACCACAATATATATTTTGTGCAGGATCTATGGTATGGTAAAATGGTATTACTAGTTACTACGGTATCGATTCTCAAAGGGTATTTTTCTTTGTTGAACTGTGTAATTGTAACTGTGACTGACTGACTGTGTAACTGGTATAATGGTATTACTATTAAATAGTTGTTACTTGTTAAGATTTTCAATTTTATCATTTTTTTTCACTAGATTTTTAAATTTTGATAGTGTCACAAGTGAATCCGTTGTTGATTGAAAATTTGAAATGAATCTAAATATGAAATGAGTTATGTGAATGTTATGTTAGGTTGCAGCAATCTTGCCCAGAAAACAGTGAATACTCTGTCAGACAATTCAGATCTGACATACGGGCGGGCTAACCCGTGAGCCCGCAAGTTCAGCCCGTTACGGGTGCGGGTTGAAGAAATGCTAACTCACGAAGAATTTCCACCCGCGGGTTTCGACCCGTATTAACCCGAACTCGTAGAACCCGTAACGGGCCAGCCCCGGCCCGCCCGGTTGCCAGCTCTAGTCAACACGGTGTCAATCAACGCCAATTCGTTGACTGGGCACCAAACTCAGATATTGACAAAGTTAGGCACCAAAGTCGAAATATCCCTTCTAATAAGGAACTTCTAATCTATTAAAAAGGTCATAGATTACCTATAATAAAACATGGAAAGAAGGAGATAAGTTTTGCAACCGTTAATAAATTCTCAACGATTATGGGATCTTCTTTAAGCTAGATAATCATCGCAAAATTTGAATAAAATACTATAAACACAAATGACTCAAGGAAGTCCGCAGGCTTTGTTAGATATCGGAACTCTATGATAAAGACCAAATCATGAAACAGAAAGACTCCCCTTAATATAAACTTTTTAGAAAAAATATTTCCTGCACAAATTACATGTCTAGAGGCTTGAGAGTCGAAAAAAGCTTGTATTTTGGATGCATTGACTCAAGGAAGTCCAGTGACTTCGTTAGAAGTCGAAATCCTTTTTTTAAAACCAAACTATAAACTAGATAAACTCATTTTTATTATAAAATTTTCTAAAAAATGATTTTGGTAAAAAATAATACATTTAAAAGCTCTACATGTTATCCAAATTGCATTTCTACGTATGTTGATTCCAAAAAGAAAGAGGGAAGTCATCCTTTACATTGAAAATAAGGATGAAACACCAATTGCTAAGCGTCCAAATCCTAAAGATTTTCCTGTATACTGTGGGGAACTGAAAGACAGAGGTAACAGAAAAAGAATGAGGTCGTTCCCACTTCGTATGAAGAAGTTATGAGCAAAATAGTCGAAAAAGAGATTACACAAAACCTTGGGGGACAAAGAGAGTTATATAAGTAGACAATAATTATAATAAGGGGTATTTTGAGTTTAGTGCCTATAAAATGGCACATCTTTGCCTTTGGTACCTAACTTTTTCGGAATTTGAGTTTGGTGTGGGTCCCAACCAAGCAGTTGACTTAACGGATGACTGGTGGACCGTTCACAAGCTGTGTTGGAGCACAACTTGTTGC
>NC_039366.1:201524086-201557719 GCF_003573695.1 Papaver somniferum | reverse complement strand
GGGGACAAAGAGAGTTAGGAATTTGAGTTTGGTGTGGGTCCCAACCAGGCAGTTGACTTAACGGATGACTGGTGGACCGTTCACAAGTTGTGTTGGAGCACAACTTGTTGCTCGGCCCCCCGCCAACTTTTGTAAATAAATACGTGTCTTTGTGAATAATTGTTTAAACAATCATTATTTAATTTAATTAGTTCACTAACACGGACCACGGTAGGGAAATCTCTCTAGATTATTTTCCAAACACGTTACGAGCGTTCCAGAGAAATAAGGCTGACTTATCTGACTGCCATGATAACTATGGATTTACATAAAATGGAAACATATTTAATTAATACAATAATGATTAATTTGAAAAATGAATAGGGTCATTTACATGGATTCATTTGTTCAATACAATAATGGTTAGTTTGAAGGTTTAAGGAAACGATTATTGGGGTTTACATGAGAGATAGATTTTGGATGATTTACGGGTAAACAATGAAGGGAGCTATGCTTATACTTTGGATTTAATTTTGTGTAAACAGGTGGTCATATGAGAAAATAACAATAGCTCAGTGTATTATTTAAGATTAGCAATGAAAGAAGATGGCAATGGTATTAAGAGTGGAACCTAAAACCTCGTGAATTAAAATCAACAACTCTCATTTCTCAAACATGGAGTATGTAGAAGATAAGGCGCGGTTAGTGAATAAAACGGAGTTTGGAAGTTTATTAGACATTTAACATTTTTTAACTCTAAATTGGATGGTCAACACGGTGTCAATCAACGCCAATTCGTTGATTGGGAACCAAACTAAGATATTGACAAAGTTAGGCACCAAACGCAAAAGTGTACCATTTTATGGGCACCAAACTCGAAATATCCCTTCTAATAAGGAACTTCTAATCTATTAAAAAGGTCATAGATTACCTATAATAAAACATGGAAAGAAGGAGATAAGTTTTGCAACCGTTAATAACTTCTCAACGATTATGGGATCTTCTTTAAGCTAGATAATCATCGCAAAATTTGAATAAAATACTATAAACACAAATGACTCAAGGAAGTCCGCAGGCTTTGTTAGATATCGGAACTCTATGATCAAGATCAAATCATGAAACAGAAAAACTCCCCTTAATAGAAAATTTTTAGAAAAAATATTTCCTGCACAAATTACATGTCTAGAAGCTTGAGAGTCGAAAAAAGCTTGCATTTTGGATGCATTGACTCAAGGAAGTCCAGTGACTTCGTTAGAAATCGAAATCCTTTTTTTAAAACCAAACTATAAACTAGATAAACTCATTTTTATTATAACATTTTCTAAAAAAATGATTGTGGTAAAAAATAATACATTTAAAAGCTCTACATGTTATCCAAATTGCATTTCTACGTATGTTGATTCCAAAAATAAAGAGGGAAGTCATCCTTTACATTGAAAATAAGGATGAAACACCAATTGCTAAGCGTCCAAATCCTATAACTTTTCCTGTATACTGAGGGGAACTGAAAGACAGAGGTAACAGAAAAGAATGAGGTCATTCCCACTTTTTATGAAGAAGTTATGAGCAAAATAGTCGAAAAAGAGATTACGCAATACCTTGGGGGACAAAGAGAGTTATATAAGTAGACAATATTTACAATAAGTGGTATTTTGAGTTTGGTGCCTATAAATGGCACACCTTTTCCTTTGGTACCTAAATTTTTCGGAATTTGAGTTTGGTGTGGGTCCCAACCAAGCAGTTGACTTAACAGATGACTGGTGGACCGTTCACAAGCTGTGTTGGAGCACACCTTGTTGCTCGGCCCCCCGCTAACTTTTGTAAATAAATACGTGTCTTTGTGAATAATTGTTAAAACAATCAATATTTAATTTAATTAGTTCACTAACACAGACCACGGTAGGGAAATCTCTCTAGATCATTTTCCAAACATGTTACGAGCGTTCCAGAGAAATAAGGCTGACTTATCTGACTGCTTTAATAACTATGGATTTACATAAAATGGAAAAAAAATTAATTAATACAATAATGATTAATTTGAAAAAAGAATAGGGTCATTTACATGGATTCATTTGGTCAATACAATAATGGTTAGTTTGAAGGTTTATGGAAACGATTATTGGGGTTTACATGAGAGATAGATTTTGAATGATTTACGGGTAAACAATGAAGGAGCTATGCTTTTACTTTAGATTTAAATTTGTGTAAACAGGTGTTCATATGAGAAAATAACAGTAGCTCAGTGTATGATTTGAGATTAGCAATGAAAGAAGATGGCAATGGTATTAAGAGTGGAACCTAAAACCTCGTGAATGAAAATCAACAACTCTCATTTCTCAAACATGGAGTATGTAGAAGATAAGGCGCAGTTAGTGAATAAAACGGAGTTTAGAAGTTAATTAGACATTTAACATTTTTTAACTCTAAATTGGATGGTTAACACGGTGTCAATCAACGCCAATTCGTTGACTTGGAACCAAACTCAATTATTGACAAAGTTAGGCTCCAAACGCGAAAGTGTACCATTTTATAGGCAGCAAACTCGAAATATACCTTCTAATAATAAACTTCTAATCTCTTAAAAAGGTCATACATTACCTATAATAAAACATGGAAAGAAGGACATAAGGTTTGCAACCGTTAATAACTTTTCAACAATTATGGGATCTTCTTTAAGCTAGATAATCATTGCAAAATTTGAATAAAATACCATAAACACAAATGACTCAAGGAAGTCCGCAGGCTTCGTTAGATGTTGGAACTCTATGATTAACACCAAATCATGAAACAGAAAGACTCCACTTTAATAGAAAATTTTTTGAAAAAATATTTCCTGCACAAATTATATGTCTAGAGGCTTCAGAGTCGAAAAAAGCTTGCATTTTGGATGCATTGACTCAAGGAAGTCCAGTGACTTCGTTAGAAGTCGAAATCCTTTTTTTAAAACCAAACTATAAACTAGATAAACTCATTTTTATTATAAAATTTTCTAAAAAATGATTGTGGTAAAAAATAATACATATAAAGGCTCTACATGTTATCCAAATTGCATTTCTACGTATGTTGATTCCAAAAATAAAGAGGGAAGTCATCCTTTACATTGAAAATAAGGATGAAACACCAATTTCTAAGCGTCCAAATCCTATAACTTTTCCTGTATACTGAGGGGAACTGAAAGACAGAGGTAACAGAAAAAGAATGAGGTCATTCCCACTTTTTATGAAGAAGTTATGAGCAAAATAGTCGAAAATTTCGCTCATAACTTCTTCATACGAAGTGGGAATGACCTCATCCAAAATTTATCTCTCATGTAAACCCCAATAATCGTTTCCTTAAACCTTCAAACTAACCATTATTGTATTGAACAAATGAATCCATGTAAATGACCCTATTCATTTTTCAAATTAATCATTATTGTATTAATTACATATGTTTCCATTTTATGTAAATCCATAGTTATCATGGCAGTTAGATAAGTCAGCCTTATTTCTCTGGAACGCTCGTAACGTGTTAGGAAAATGATCTTGAGAGATTTCCCTACCGTGGTCCGTGTTAGTGAACTAGTTAAATTAAATAATGATTGTTTAAATAATTATTCAAAAAGACACGTATTTATTTACAAAATTTGGCGGGGGGGCGAGCAACAAGTTGTGCTCCAACACAGCTTGTGAACGGTCTACCAGTCATCTGTTAAGTCAACTACTTGGTTGGGACCCACACCAAACTCAAATTCCGACAAAGTTAGGTACCAAAGGAAAAGGTGTGGAGTTTTATAGGCACCAAACTTAAAATACCCCTTATTATAAATATTGTCTACTTATATAACTCTCTTTGTCCCCCAAGGTTTTGTGTAATCTCTTTTTCGACTATTTTGCTCATAACTTCTTCATACGAAGTGGGAATGACCTTATTCTTTTTCTGTTGCCTCTGTCTTTCAGTTCCCCAGAGTATACAGGAAGTTTTCTAGGATTTGGACGCTTAGCAATTGGTGTTTCATCCTAATTTTCAATGTAAGGGATGACTTCCCTCTTTATTTTTGGAATCAACATACGTAGAAATACAATTTGGATAACATGTAGAGCCTTTAAATGTATTATTTTTTTACCACAATCATTTTTTAGAAAATTTTATAATAAAAATGAGTTTATCTAGTCTATTACAGGGGAGTCTTTCTGTTTCATGATTTGGTCTTGATCATAGAGTTCCGACATCTAACGAAGCCTGCGGACTTCCTTGAGTCATTTGTGTTTATGGTATTTTATTCAAATTTTGCAATGATTATCTAGCTTAAAGAAGATCCCATAATCGTTGAGAAGTTATTAAGTGTTGCAAACCTTATCTCCTTCTTTCCATGTTTTATTATAGGTAATCTATGTCCTTTTTAAAAGATTAGAAGTTCATTATTAGAAGGGATATATTGAGTTTGGTGCTTATAAAATGGTACACTTTCGCGTTTGGTGCCTAACTTTGTCAATATCTGAGGTTGGTGCCCAGTCAACGAATTGGCGTTGATTGACACCGTGTTGACCATCCAATTTGGAGTTAAAAATGTTAAATGGTTAATAAAGTTCTAAACTCCGTTTTATTCACTAACTGCGCCTTATCTTCTACATACTCCATGTTTGAGAAATGAGAGTTGTGTATTTTCATTCACGAGGTTTTAGGTTCCACTCTTAATACCATTGCAATCTTCTTTCATTGCCAATCTCAAACCATACACTGAGCTACTGTTATTTTCTCATCCAAAAGTATAAGCATAGCTCCCTTCATTTTTTACCCGTAAATCATCCAAAATTTATCTCTCATGTAAACCCCAATAATCGTTTCCTTAAACCTTCAAACTAACCATTATTGTATTGAACAAATGAATCCATGTAAATGACCCTATTCATTTTTCAATTTAATCATTATTGTTTTAATTAAATTTGTTTCCATTTTATGTAAATCCATAGTTATCATGGCAGTCAGATAAGTCAGCCTTATTTCTCTGGAACGCTCGTAACGTGTTTGGAAAATGATCTAGAGAGATTTCCCTACCGTGGTCCGTGTTAGTGAACTAGTAAAATTAAATAATGATTGTTTAAATAATTATTCACAAAGACATGTATTTATTTACAAAAGTTTGCGGGGTGGCGAGCAACAAGTTGTGCTCCAACACAGCTTGTGAACGGTCCACCGGTCATCCGTTAAGTCAATTGCTTGATTGGGACCCACACCAAACTCAAATTCCGACAAAGTTAGGTACCAAAGGCAAAGGTGTGCCATTTTATAGGCACCAAACTCAAAAACCCCTTATTATAAATATTGTCTACTTATATAACTCTCTTTGTCCCCCAAGGGTTTGTGTAATCTCTTTTTCGACTATTTTCAATGTAAAGGATGACTTCCCTCTTTATTTTTGGAATCAACATACGTAGAAATGCAATTTGGATAACATGTAGAGCCTTTAAATGTATTATTTTTTACCACAATCATTTTTTTCAAAATTTAATAATAAAAATGAGTTTATCTAGTTTATTGTTTGGTTTTAAAAAAAGGATTTCGACTTCTAACGAAGTCACTGGACTTCCTTGAGTCAATGCATCCAAAATGCAAGCTTTTTTCGACTCTCAAGCCTCTAGACATGTAATTTGTGCAGGAAATACTTTTTCTAAAAATTTTTTATAAAAGGGGAGTCTTTCTGTTTCATGATTTAGTCTTGATCATAGAGTTACGACATCTAACGAAGCCTGCGGACTTCCTTGAGTCATTTGTGTTTATGGTAATTTATTCAAATTTTGCGATGATTATCTAGCTTAAAGAAGATCCCATAATCGTTGACAAGTTATTAACAGTTGCAAACCTTATCTCCTTCTTTCCATGTTTTATTATGGTAATCTATGACCTTTTTAAGAGATTAGAAGTTCATTATTAGAAGGGATATTTCGAGTTTGGTGCCTAGAAAATTGTACACTTTCGCGTTTGGTGCCTAACTTTGTAAATATCTGAGTTTGGTGCCCATTCAACGAATTAGCGTTGATTGACCGTGTTGACCATCCAATTTAGAGTTAAAAATGTGAAATGTCTAATAAAATTCTAAACTCCGTTTTATTCACTAACTGCGCCTTATCTTCTACATACTCCATGTTTGAGAAATGAGAGTTGTTGATTTTCATTCACGAGGTTTTAGGTTCCACTCTTAATACCATTGCCATCTTCTTTCATTGCTAATCTCAAATCATACACTGAGCTACTTTTATTTTGTCATATGAGCACCTGTTTACACAAAATTAAATCCGAAGTATAAGCATAGCTCCCTTCATTGTTTACCGGTAAATCATCCAAAATCTATCTCTCATGTAAACCCCAATAATCGTTTCCTTAAACCTTCAAACTAACCATTATTGTATTGAACAAATGAATTCATGCAAATGACCCTATTCATTTTTCAAATTAATCATTATTTTATTAATTAAATTTGTTTCCATTTTATGTAAATCCATGGTTATCATGCCAGTCAGATAAGTCAGCCTTATTTCTCTGGAAAGCTCGTAACATGTTTGGAAAATGATCTAGAGAGATTTCCCTACCGTGGTCCGTGTTACTGAACTAGTTAAATTAAATAATGATTGTTTAAACAATTATTCACAAAGACACGTATTTATTTACAAAATTTGGCGGGGGGGCGAGCAACAAGTTGTGCTCCAACACAGCTTGTGAACGGTCCACTTGTCATCCGTTAAGTCAACTGCTTGGTTGGGACCCACACCAAACTCAAATTCTAAACCGTGTTGACCATCCAATTTAGAGTTAAAAATGTGAAATGTCAAATAAAATTCTAAACTCCGTTTTATTCACTAACTGCGCCTTATCTTCTACATACTCCATGTTTGAGAAATGAGAGTTGTTGATTTTCATTCACGAGGTTTTAGGTTCCACTCTTAATACCATTGCCATCTTCTTTCATTGCTAATCTCAAATCATACACTGAGCTACTGTTATTTTCTCATATGAGCACCTGTTTACACAAAATTAAATCCAAAGTATAAGCATAGCTCCCTTCATTGTTTACCGGTAAATCATCCAAAATCTATCTCTCATGTAAACCCCAATAATCGTTTCCTTAAACCTTCAAACTAACCAATATTGTATTGAACAAATGAATTCATGCAAATGACCCTATTCATTTTTCAAATTAATCATTATTTTATTAATTAAATTTGTTTCCATTTTATGTAAATCCATGGTTATCATGGCAGTTAGATAAGTCAGCCTTATTTCTCTGGAAAGCTCGTAACGTGTTTGGAAAATGATCTAGAGAGATTTCCCTACGGTGGTCCGTGTTACTGAACTAGTTAAATTAAATAATGATTTTTTAAACAATTATTCACAAAGACACGTATTTATTTACAAAATTTGGCGGGGGGGCGAGCAACAAGTTGTGCTCCAACACAGCTTTTGAACGGTCCACTAGTCATCCGTTAAGTCAACTGCTTGGTTGGGACCCACACCAAACTCAAATTCCGACAAAGTTAGGTACCAAAGGCAAAGGTGTGCCATTTTATAGGCACCAAACTCAAAATAACCCTTATTATAAATATTGTCTACTTATATAACCCTCTTTGTCCCCAAAGGTTTTGTGTAATCTCTTTTTCGACTATTTTGCTCATGTCTTCATCATACGAAGTGAGAATGACCTCATTCTTTTTCTGTTACCTCTATCTTTCAGTTCCCCACAGTATACAGGAAAATATTTAGGATTCGGACGCTTAGCAATTGGTGTTTCATCCTTATTTTCAATGTAAAGGATGACTTCCCTGTTTATTTTCTGAATGAACATATGTAGAAATGCAATTTGGATAACATGTAGAGCCTTTAAATGTATTATTTTTTACCACAATCATTTTTTAGCAAATTTTATAATAAAAATGAGTTTATCTAGTTTATAGTTTGGTTTTAAAAAAAGGATTTCGACTTCTAACGAAGTCACTGGACTTCCTTGAGTCAATGCATCCAAAATGCAAGCTTTTTTCGACTCTCGAGCCTCTAGACATGTAATTTGTGCAGGAAATATTTTTTCTGAAAATTTTCTATTAAAGGGGAGTCTTTCTGTTTCATGATTTGGTCTTGATCATAAAGTTCCGACATCTAACGAAGCCTATGGACTTCCTTGAGTGATTTGAGTTTATGGTATTTTATTCAAATTTTGCAATGATTATCTAGCTTAAAGAAGATCCCATAATCGTTGAGAATTATTAACGGTTGCAAACCTTATATCATTTTTTCCATGTTTGATTATAGGTAATGTATGACCTTTTTAAAAGATTAGAAGTTCATTATTAATAGGTATATTTCGAGTTTGATGCCTATAAAATGGTACACTTTCGCGTTTGGTGCCTAACTTTGTCAATATCTGAGTTTGGTGCCCAGTTAACGAATTGGCGTTGATTGACCGTGTTAACCATCCAATTTAGAGTTAAAAATGTGAAATGTCTAACAAAATTCTAAACTTCGTTTTATTCACTAACTGCACCCTATCTTCTACATACTCTATGTTTGAAAAATGAGAGTTGTTGATTTTCATTCACGAGGTTTTAGGTTCCACTCTTAATACCATTGCCATCTTCTTTCATTGCTAATCTCAAATCATACACTGAGATACTGTTATTTTCTCATATGACCGCCTGTTTACACAAAATTAAATCCAAAGTATAAGCATAGCTCACTTCATTGTTTACCGGTAAATCATCCAAAATCTATCTCTCATGTAAACCCCAATAATCGTTTCCTTAAACCTTCAAACTAACCATTATTGTATTGAACAAATGAATCCATGTAAATGACCCTATTCATTTTTCAAATTAATCATTATTGTATTAGTTAAATTTGTTTCCAGTTTATGTAAATCCATAGTTATCATGGCAGTCAGATAAGTCAGCCTTATTTCTCTGGATCGCTCGTACCGTGTTTGGAAAATGATCTAGAGAGATTTCCCTACCGTGGTCCGTGTTAGTGAACTAGTTAAATTAAATAATGATTGTTTAAACAATTAATCACAAAGACACGTATTTATTTACAAAAGTTGGTGGGGGGACGAGCAACAAGTTGTGCTCCAACACAGCTTGTGAACGGTCCACCAGTCATCCGTTAAGTCAACTGCTTGATTGGAACCCACACAAAACTCAAATTCCGACAAAGTTAGGTACCAAAGGCAAAGGTGTGCCATTTTATAGGCACAAAACTCAAAATACCCCTTATTATAAATATTGTCTTCTTATATAACTAGACAAAGAGAGTTATATAAGTAGACAATATTTATAATAAGGGTTATTTTGAGTTTGGTGCCTATAAAATGGCACACCATTGCCTTTGGTACCTAACTTTGTCAGAATTTGAGTTTGGTGAGGATCCAAATCAAGCAGTTGACTTAACGGATGACTTGTTGACCGTTCACAAGCTGTGTTGGAGCACAACTTGTTGCTCGGCCCCCCGCCAACTTTTGTAAATAAATACGTGTCTTTGTGAATAATTGTTTAAGCAATAATTATTTGATTTAACTAATTCACCAACACGGACCACGGTAAGGAAATCTCTCTAGAGCATTTTTTAAACACGTTACGAGCGTTCCAGAGAAATAAGGCTGACATAATCTGATTGCCATGATAACTATGGATTTATAGAAAATGGAAACAAATTTAATTAATACAGTAATGATTAATTTGAAAAATGAATAGTGTCGTTTACATGGATTTATTTGTTCAATACACTAATGGTTAGTTTGAAGGTTTAAGGAAACGATTATTGGGGTTTACATGAGAGATAGATTTTGGATGATTACGGTTAAAACAATAAGGGATTTATGCTTATACTTTGGATTTAATTTTGTGTAAACTTGTGGTCATATAAGAAAAAAAAAGTAGCTCAGTGTATGATTTGATATTAGCAATGAAAGAAGATGGCGATGGTATTAAGAGTGAAACCTAAAACCTCGTGAATGAAAATCAACAACTCTCATTTCCAAAACATGGGGTATGTAGAAGATAAGGTGCAGTTAGTGAATAAAACGAAGTTTAGAATTTTATTAGTCATTTCACAATTTTAACTCTAAATTGGATGGTCAAGACGGTCAATCAACGCCAATTCGTTGACTGGGTACCAAACTCAGATTTTGACAAAGTTAGGCACCAAACTCAAAATATCCCTTCAAATAATGAACTTCTAATCTCTTAAAAAGGTCATAGATTACCTATAATAAAACATGTAAAGAAGGAGATAAGGTTTGCAACCGTGAATAACCTCTTAACGATACTAGTATCTTCTTTAAGCTAGATAATCATTGCAAAATTTGAATAAAATATCATAAACACAAATGACTCAAGGAAGTCCGCCGGCTTCGTTAAATGTCGGAACTTTATGATCAAGACCAAATCATGAACAAGAAAGACTCCCTTTTAATAAAAAATGTTTAGAAAAAATATTTCCGTCACAGATTACATGTCTAGAGGCTTGAGAGTCGAAAAAAGCTTGCATTTTGGATGCATTGACTCAAGGAAGTCTAGTAACTTCGTTAGATTTCGAAATCCTTTTTTTTTGAAAACAACTATAAACTAGATAAACTCAGTTTTATTATAAAATTTTCTAAAAAATAAATGCGGTAAAAAATAATACATTTAAAGACTCTACATGTTATGCAAATTGCATTTCTACGTATGTTGATTCCAAAAATAAAGAGGGAAGTAATCCTTTATATTGAAAATAAGGATGGAACACCAATTTTTAACTGTCTAAATCCTAAAAAATTTCTTGTATACTGTGGGGAACTGAAAGACAGAGGTAACAGAAAAAGAATGAGGTCATTCCCACTTCGTATGAAGAAGTTATGAGCAAAATAGTCGAAAAAGAGATTACACAAAACCTAGGGGGACAAAGAGAGTTATATAAGTAGACAATATTTGTAATAAGGGATATTTTGAGTTTGGTGCCTATAAAATGGCACACCTTTACCTTTGGTACCTAAATTTGTCGGAATTTGAGTTTGGTGAGGATCCCAATCAAGCAGTTGATTTATCGGATGACTGGTTGACCGTTCATAAGCTGTGTTGGAGCACAACTTGTTGCTCGGCCCCCGCAAACTTTTGTAAATAAATACGTCTCTTCGTCAATAATTGTTTAAAAAATAATTATTTAGTTTAACTAGTTCACTAACACGGACCACGGTAGGGAAATCTCTCTAGATCATTTTCCAAACACGTTACGAGCGTTCCAGAGAAATAAGGCTAACTTATCTGACTGCCATGATAACTATGGATTTACATAAAGTGGAAACAAATTTCATTAATGCAATAATGATTAATTTGAAAAAATGAATAGGGTCATTTACATGGATTCATTTGTTCAATACAATAATGGTTACTTTGAAGGTTTAAGGAAACGATTATTGGGGTTTACATGAGAGATAGATTTTGAATGATTTACCGGTAAAGAATGAAGGGAGCTATGCTTATACTTTGGATTTAATTTTGTGTAAACAGGTGGTCATATGAGAAAATAACAGTAGCTCTGTGTATTATTTGAGATTAGCAATGAAAGAATATGGCAATGGTATTAAGAGTGGAACCTAAAACCTCGTGAATAAAAATCAACAACTCTCATTTCTCAAAAATGGAGTATGTAGAAGATAAGGCGCAATTAGTGAATGAAACGGAGTTTAGAATTTTATTAGATATTTCACATTTTTAACTCTAAATTGGATGGTCACCACGGTTAATCAACGCCAATTCGTTGATTGGGGACCAAACTCAGATATTGACAAAGTTTGGCTCCAAACGCGAAAGTGTACCATTTTATAGGTACCAAACTCGAAATATTCCTTCTAATAATGAACTTCTAATCTTTTAAAAATGTCATAGATTACCTATAATAAAACATGGAAAGAAGGAGATAGGGTTTGCAACCGTTAATAACTTCTCAACGATTATGGGATCTTCTTTAAGCTAGATAATCATTGCAAAATTTGAATAAAATACCATAAGCACAAATGACTCAAGGAAGCCCTCAGGCTTCGTTAGATGTCGGAACTCTATGATCAAGACCAAATCATGAAACAGAAAGACTCCCTTTTAATAGAAAATTTTCAGAAAAAATATTTCCTGCACAAATTACATGTCTAAAGGCTTGAGAGTCGAAAAAAGCATGCATTTTGGATGCATTGACTCAAGGAAATCCAGTGACTTCGTTAGAAGTCGAAATCCTTTGTTTTAAAAACAAACTACAAACTAGATAAACTCATTTTTATTATAAAATTTTCTAAAAAATGATTGTGGTAAACAATAATACATTTAAAGGCTCCACATGTTATCCAAATTGCATTTCTACGTATGTTGATTCCAAAAATAAAGAGAGAAGTCATCCTTTACATTAAAAATAAGGATGAAACACCAATTCAAAATCCTAAAAATTTTCCTGTGTACTTTGGGGAACTGAAAGACAGAGGTAACAAAAAAAGAATGAGGTCATTCCCACTTCGTATGAAGAAGTTCTGAGCAAAATAGTCGAAAAAGAGATTACACAAAACCTTGGGGGACAAAAAGAGTTATATTAGTAGACAATATTTATAATAAGGGGTATTTTGATTTTGTTGCCTATAAAATGGCACACCTTTACCTGTGGTACCTAACTTTGTCAGAATTTGAGTTTGGTGTGGGTCCTAACCAAGCAGTTGACTTAACGGATGATAGGTGGACCGTTCACAAGCTGTGTTGGAGCACAACTTGTTGCTCGCCCCCCCGCCAACTTTTGTAAATAAATACGTGTCTTTGTGAATAATTGTTTAAACAATCATTATTTAATTTAACTAGTTCAGTAACACGGACCACAATAGGGAAATCTCTCTAGATCATTTTCCAAACACGTTACGAGCGTTCCAGAGAAATAAGGCTGACTTATCTGACTGCCATAATAACTATGGATTTACATAAAATGGAAACAAATTTAATTAATACAATAATGATTAATTTGACAAATGAACAGGGTCATTTACATGGATTCATTTGTTCAATACAATAATGATTAGCTTGAAGGTTTAAGGAAACGATTATTGGGGTTTACATGAGAGATAAATTTTGGATGATTTACGGGTAAACAATGAAGGGAGCTATTCGTATACTTTGAATTTAATTTTGTGTAAACAGGTGGTCATATGAGAAAATAACCATAGCTCAGTGTATGATTTGAGATTAGCAATGAAAGAAGATGGCAATGGTATTAAGAGTGGAACCTAAAACCTCGTGAATGAAAATTAACAACTCTCATTTCTCAAACATGGAGTATGTAGAAGATAAGGCGCAGTTAGTGAATGAAACGGAGTTTAGAATTTTATTAGACATTTCACATTTTTAACTCTAAATTGGATGATCACCACGGTTAATCAACGCCAATTTGTTGATTGGGCACCAAACTCAGACATTGACAAAGTTTGGCACCAAACGCGAAAGTGTACCATTTTATAGGCACCAAACTCGAAATATTCCTTCTAATAATGAACTTCTAATCTTTTAAAAATGTCATAGATTACCTATAATAAAACATGGAAAGAAGGAGATAAGGTTTGCAACCGTTAATAACTTCTCAACGATTATGGGATCTTCTTTAAGCTAGATAATCATTGCAAAATTTAAATAAAATACCATAAACACAAATGACTCATTGAAGTACGCAGGCTTCGTTAGATGTCGGGACTCTATGATCAAGACCAAATCATGAAAAAAAAAAGACTCCCTTTTAATAGAAAATTTTCAGAAAAAATATTTTCTGCACAAATTACATGTTTAGAGGCTTGAGAGTCGAAAAAAGCTTGCATTTTGGATGCATTGACTCAAGGAAGTTTAGTGACTTCGTAAGTAGTTGAAATCCTTTTTTTAAAACGAAACTATAAACTAGATAAACTCATTTTTATTATAAAGTTTTCTAAAAAAGGATTGCGGTAAAAAATAATACATTTAAAGGCTCTACATGTTATGCAAATTGCATTTCTGCGTATGTTGATTCCAAAAATAAAGAGGGAAGTCATCCTTTACATTGAAAATAAGGATGAAACACCAATTGTTAACCGTAATTGTTTCATCCTTATTTTCAATGTAAAGGATGACTTCCCTCTTTATTTTTGGAATCAACATAAGTAGAAATGCAATTTGGATAACATGTAGAGCCTTTAAATGTATTATTTTTTACCACAATAATTTTTTAGAAAATTTTATAATAAAAATGAGTTTATATAGTTTATAGTTTGGTTTTAAAAAAAGGATTTCGACTTCTAACGAAGTCACTGGACTTCCTTGAGTCAATGCATCCAAAATGCAATCTTTATTCAAATCTCAAGCCTCTAGACATGTAATTTGTGCAGGAAATATTTTTTCTGAAAATTTTCTATTAAAGGGGAGTCTTTCTGTTTCATGATTTGGTCTTGATCATAGAGTTACGACATCTAACGAAGCCTACGGACTTCCTTGAGTCATTTGTGTTTATGGTATTTTATTCAAATTTTGCAATGATTATCTAGCTTAAAGAAGATCCCATAATCGTTGAGAAGTTATTAACGGTTGCAAACCTTATCTCCTTCTTTCCATGTTTTATTATAGGTAATCTATGTCCTTCTTAATAGATTAGAAGTTCATTATTAGAAGGGATATTTCGAGTTTGGTGCCTATAAAATGGTACACTTTCGCTTTTGGTGCCTAACTTTGTCAATATCTGAGTTTGGTGCCCAGTCAACGAATTGGCGTTGATTGACACCGTGTTGACCATTCAATTTAGAGTTAAAAAATATTAAATGTCTAATAAACTTCTAAACTCCGTTTTATTCACTAACTGCGCCTTATCTTCTACATACTCCATGTTTGAGGAATGAGAGTTGTTGATTTTCATTCACGGGGTTTTAGGTTCCACTCTTAATACCATTGCCATCTTCTTTCATTGGTAATCTCAAATCATATACCGAGCTACTGTTATTTCTCATATGACCACCTGTTTACACAAAATTAAATCCAAAGTATAAGCATAGCTCCCTTCATTGTTTACCCGTAAATCATCCAAAATCTATCTCTCATGTAAACCCCAATAATCGTTTCCTTAAACATTCAAACTAACCATTATTGTATTGAACAAATGAATCCATGTAAATGACCCTATTCATTTTTCAAATTAATCATTATTGTATAAATTAAATTTGTTTCCATTTTATGTAAATCCATAGTTATCATGGCAGTCAGATAAGTCAGCCTTTTTTCTCTGGAACGCTCGTAACGTGTTTGGAAAATGATCTAGAGAGATTTCCCTACCGAGGTCCGTGTTGTGAACTAGTTAAAATAAATAATTATTGTTCAAACAATTATTGACAAAGACACGTATTTATTTACAAAACTGGCGGGGGGCCGAGCAACAAGTTGCGCTCCAACACAGCTTGTGAACGGTCAACTTGTCATCTGTTAAGTCAACTTCTTGATTCGTTTTCTGTTAACTCTGTCTTTCAGTTCCCCAAAATATAAAGGAAAGGTTTTAGGATTTACACGATTAAGAATTGGTGTTTCATCCTTATTTTCAATGTAAAGGACGACTTCCCTCTTTATTTTTGGAATCAACATACGTAGAAATGCAATTTGGATAACATGTAGAGCATTTAAATGTATTATTTTTTACCGCAATCATTTTAAAGAAAATTTTATAATGAAACTGAGTTTATATAGTTTATAGTTTAGTTTTAAAAAAAAGGATTTCGACTTCTAACGAAGTCACTCGATTTCCTTGAGTCAATGCATCCAAAATGCAAGCTTTGTTCGACTCTCAAGCCTCTAGACATGTAATTTGTGACGGAAATATTTTTTGTGAATATTTTCTATTAAAGGGGAGTCTTTCTGTTTCATGATTTTTTCTTGATCATAGAGTTCCGACATCTAACGAAGCCTGCGGACTTCCTTGAATCATTTATGTTTATGGTATTTTATTCAAATTTTGCAATGATTATCTAGCTTAATGAAAATCCTAGAATCGTTGAGAAGTTATTAAAGGTTGCGAACCTTATCTCCTTCTTTCCATGTTTTATTATAGGTAATCTATGACCTTTTTAAGAGATTACAAGTTCATTATTAGAAGGGAAATTTTGAGTTTGGTGCCTATAAAATGGCACACTTTCGCGTTTGGTGCCCAATCAATGAATTGGCGTTGATTGACCGTGTTGACCATCCAATTTAGAGTTAAAAATGTGAAATGACTTATAAAATTCAAAACTCCGTTTTATTCACTAACTGCACCTTATCTTCTACATACTCCATGTTTGAGAAATGAGAGTTGTTGATTTTCATTCACGAGGTTTTAGGTTCCAGTTTTTAATACCATCGCCATCTTCTTTAATTGCTAATCTCAAATCATACACAGAGCTACTGTTATTTTCTCATATGACCACCTGTTTACACAAAATTAAATCTAAAATATAAGCATAGCTCCCTTCATTGTTTACCTGTAAATTATCCAAAATATATCTCTCATGTATACCTCAATAATCGTTTCCTTAAACCTTAAAACTAACCATTATTGTATTGAACAAATGAATCCATGTAAATGACTCTATTTATTTTTCAAAATAATCATTATTATATTAATTAAATTTGTTACCATTGTGTGTAAATCCATAGTTATCATGGCAGTTAGATTATGTTAGCCTTATTTCTCTGGAACGCTCGTAACGTGTTTAAAAAATGATCTAGAGAGATTTCCCTACGCGGTTCGTGTTAGTGAACTAGTTAAATTAAATAATTATTCTTTAAACAATTATTGACAAATACACGTATTTATTTACAAAAGTTGGAGAGGGGTCTAGCAACAAGTTTTGCTTCAACACATCTTGTGAACGGTCAACCAGTCATCCGTTAAGTCAACTACTTGATTGGGATCCTCACCAAACTCAAATTCTGACAAAGTTAGGTACCAAAGGCAAAGGTGTGCCTTTTTATAGGCACCAAACTCAAAATATCCCTTATTAAAAATATTGCCTACTTATATAACTCTCTTTGTCCCCAAGGTTTTGTGTAATCTCTTTTTCGACTATTTTGCTCAAAACTTCTTCATACGAAGTGGGAATGACCTCATTCGTTTTATGTTACCTTTGTCTTTCAGTTCCCCACAGTATACAGGAAATTTTTTAGGATTTGGACGGTTAACAATTGGTGTTTCATCCTCATTTTCAATGTAAAGGATGACTAACCTCTTTAATTTTGGAATCAACATACGTAGAAATGCAATTTGTATAACATGTAGAGACTTCAAATGTATCATTTTTACCGCATTTATTTTTTAGAAAATTATATAATAAAACTGAGTTTATCTAGTTTATAGTTTGTTTTCAAAAAAAAGGATTTCGAATTCTAACGAAGTCACTAGACTTCCTTGAGTCAATGCATCCAAAATGCAAGATTTTTTCGACTCTCAAGCCTCTAGACATGTAATTTGTGACGGAAATATTTTTTATAAAAATTTTTTATTCAAGGGGAGTCTTTCTTGTTCATGATTTTATCTTGATCACAGAGTTCCGACATCTAACGAAGCAGGTGGACTTCCTTGAGTCATTTGTTTTTATGATATTTTATTCAAATTTTGCAATGATTATCTAGCTTAAAGAAGATCCTAGAATCGTTAGGATGTTATTCATGGATGCAAACCTTATCTCCTTCTTTACATGTTTTATTATAGGTAATCTATGAACTTTTTAAGAGATTAGAAGTTCATTATTTGAAGGGATATTTTGAGTTTGGTGCCTATAAAATTGTATTTGCGTTTGGTGCCTAACTTTGTCAAAATCTGAGTTTGGTGCCCAGTCAAAGAATTGACGTTGATTGAGCGTGTTGACCATCCTATTTAGAGTTAAAATTTTGAAATGAGTAACAAAATTCTAAACTTCGTTTTATTCTCTAACTGCACCTTATCTTCTACATACTCCATGTTTGAGAAATGAGAGTTGTTGATTTTCATTCACGAGGTTTTAGGTTCCACTCATAATACCATCGCCATCTTCTTTCATTGCTAATCTCAAATAATACACTGATCTACTGTTATTTTCTCATATTACCATTAGTTTTCACAAAATTAAATCCAAAGTATAAGCATAGCTCCCTTCATTTTTACCCGTAAATCATCTAAAATCTATCTCTCATGTAAACCCCAATAATCGTTTCCTTAAACCTTCAAACTAACCATTATTGTATTGAACAAATGAATCCATGTAAATGAATCTATTCATTTTTCAAATTAATCATTATTGTATTAATTAAATTTTTTTCCATTTTCTGTAAATCCATAGTTACCATGGCAATCAGATTATGTCAGCCTTATTTCTCTTGAACGCTCATAACGTGTTTGAAAAATGCTCTAGAGAGATCTCCCTAATGTGGTCCGTGTTAGTGAATTAGTTAAATTAAATAATTATTGTTTAAACAATTATTGACGAAGACACGTATTTATTTACAAAAGTTGGCAGGGGGCCGAGAAACAAGTTGTGCTCCAACACAGATTGTGAACGGTCAACCAGTCATCCGTTAAGTCAACTGCTTGATTTGGATCCTCACCAAACTCAAATTCTGACAAAGTTAGGTACCAAAGGCAAAGGTGTGCCATTTTAAAGGCATCAAACTCAAAATAACCCTTATTATAAAGATTGTCTACTTATATAACTCTCTTTGTCCCCCAAGGTTTTGTGTAATCTCTTTTTCGACTATTTTGCTCATAACTTCTTCATACGAAGTGGGAATGACATCATTCTTTTCTGTTACCCCTGTCTTTCAGTTCCCCACAGTATACAAGAAATTTTTTAGAATTTGGACGGTTAACAATTGGTGTTTCATCCTTATTTTCATTCTAAATGATGACTTCCTCTTTATTTTTTGAATCAATATACTTAGAAATGCAATTTGCATAACATGTAGAGCCTTTAAATGTATTATTTTTTTACCGTAATCATTTCTTAGAAAATTTGATAATAAAACTGAGTTTATCTAGTTTATAGTTTGGTTTGAAAAAAAGGATTTCAACTTCTAACGAAGTCAGTAGACTTCCTTGATTAAATGCATCCAAAATGCAATCTTTTTTCGACTCTCAAGCCTCTAGACATGTAATTTGTGTTGGAAATATTTTTTCTAAACATTTTCTATTAAAGGGGAGTCTTTCTGTTTCATGATTTGGTTTTGATCATAGAGTTCCGACATCTAACGAAGCCTGCGGACTTCCTTCAGTCATTTGTGTTTATGATATTTTATTCAAGTTTTGCAATGATTCTCTAGCTTAAAGAAGATCCTAGAATCGTTGATAAGTTATTAACGGTTATAACCTTATCTCCTTCTTTACATGTTTTATTATAGGTAATCTATGACCTTTTAAGAGATTAGAAGTTCATTATTTGAAGGGATATTTTGTGTTTGGTGCCAATAAAATTGTACACTTTTGCGTTTGGTGCCTAACTTTGTCAAAATATGAGTTTGGTGCCCAGTCAACGAATTGACGTTGATTGACCGTGTTGACCATCCTATTTAGAGTTAAAATTGTGAAATGACTAATAAAATTCTAAACTTCGTTTTATTCACTAACTGCTCCTTATCTTCTACATACTCCATGTTTGAGAAATGAGAGTTGTTGATTTTCATTCACGATGTTTTAGGTTTCACTCTTAATACCCTCGCCATCTTCTTTCATTGCTAATCTCAAATCATACACTGAGCTACTGTTATTATCTCATATGACCACAAGTTTACACAAAATTAAATCCAAAGTATAAGCATAGCTCCCTTCATTTTTTACCCGTACCTCCCTTCATTTTTTACCCGTAAATCATCCAAAATCTATCTCTCATGTAAACCCCAATAATCGTTTCCTTAAACCTTCAAACTAACCATTAGTGTATTGAACAAATGAATCCATGTAAATGACATTATTCATTTATTCAATTAATCATTACTGTATTAATTAAATTTTTTTCCATTTTCTATAAATCCATAGTTATCATGGCAATCAGATTATGTCAGCCTTATTTTTCTGGAACGCTCGTAACGTGTTTAAAAAATGCTGTAGAGAAATTTCCTTACCGTGGTCCGTGCTGGTGAATTAGTTAAATCAAATAATTATTGTTTAAACAATTATTCACAAAGACACGTATTTATTTAAAAAAGTTGGCGGGGGGCCGAGCAACAAGTTGTGCTCCAACACAGCTTGTGAACGGTCAACCAGTCATCTGTTAAGTCAACTGCGTGATTTGGATCCTCACCAAACTCAAATTCTGACAAAGTTAGGTACCAAAGGCAAAGGTGTGCCATTTTATAGGTACCAAACTCAAAATAACCCTTATTATAAATATTGTCTACTTATATAACTCTCTTTGTCCCCCAAGGTTTTGTGTAATCTCTTTTTCGACTATTTTGCTCATAACTTCTTCATACGAAGTGGGAATGACCTCATTCTTTTTCTGTTACCCCTGTCTTTCAGTTCCCTACAGTATACAAGAATTTTTTTAGGATTAAGATGATTAACAATTGGTGTTTCATCCTTATTTTCAATGTAAAGGATGACTTCCCTATTTATTTTTGGAATCAACATACGTAGAAATACAATTTGCATAAAATGTGGAGCCTTTAAATGTATTATTTTTTACCGCAATAATGTTTAGATAATTTTATAATAAAACTGAGTTTATCTAGTTTATAGTTTGATTTTAAAAAAAGGATTTCAACTTCTAACGAAGTCAGTAGACTTCCTTGAGTAAATGCATCCAAATGCAAGCTTTTTTCAACTCTCAAGCCTTTAGAAATGTAATTTATGACGGAAATATTTTTTCTGAACATTTTCTATTAAAGGGGAGTCTTTATGTTTCATGATTTGGTCTTGATCATAGAGTTCCGACATCTAACGAAGCCTGCGGACTTCTTTGTGTCATTTGTGTTTATGATATTTTATTCAAATTTTGCAATGATTCTCTAGCTTAAAGAAGATCCTAGAATCGTTGATAAGTTATTAATGGTTGCAAAAGTTATCTCCTTCTTTACATGTTTTATTATAGGTAATCTATGACCTTTTTAAGAGATTAGAAGTTCATTATTTGAAGTAATATTTTTTGTTTGGTGCCTATAAAATTGTACACTTTTGCGTTTTGTGCCTAACTTTGTCTAAATCTGAGTTGGGTGCCCAGTCAACGAATTGACGTTGATTGACCGTGTTGACCATCCTATTTAGAGTTAAAATTGTGAAATGACTAATAAAATTCTAACTTCGTTTTATTCACTAACTGCACCTTATCTTCTACATACTCCATGTTTGAGAAATGAGAGTTGTTGATTTTCATTCACGAGGTTTTAGGTTCCACTCTTAATACCATTGTCATCTTCTTTCACTTCTAATCTCAAATCATACACTGAGCTACTATTATTTTATCATATGACCATTAGTTTACACAAAATTAAATCCAAAGTATAAGCATAGCTCCCTTCTGTGGGGAACTGAAAGACAGAGGTAGTAGAAAAAGAATGAGGTCATTCCCACTTCGTATGAAGAAGTTATGAGCAAAATAGTCGAAAAAGAGATTACACAAAACCTTGGGGGACAAAGAAAGTTATATAAGTAGACAATATTTGTAATAAGGATTATTTTGAGTTTGGTGCCTATAAAATGGCACACCTTTGCCTTTGGTACCTAACTTTGTCATAATTTGAGTTTGGTGAGGATCCCAATCAAGCTGTTGATTTATCGAATGACTGGTTGACCGTTCACAAGTTTTGTTGGTGCAAAACTTGTTGCTCGGCCCCTGCCAACTTTTGTAAATAAATACGTGTCTTTGTCAATAATTTTTTAAAGAATAATTATTTAATTTAACTAATTCACTAACACGGACCACATTAGGGAAATCTCTCTAGAGCATTTTTCAAACACGTTACGAGCGTTCCAGAGAAATAAGGCTAACATAATCTAACTGCCATGATAACTATGGATTTACAGAAAATGGTAACAAATTTAATTAATATAATAATGATTATTTTAAAAAATAAATATAGTCATTTACATGGATTCATTTGTTCAATACAATAATGGTTAGTTTTAAGGTTTAAGGAAACGATTATTGGGGTTTACATGAGAGATATATTTTGGATAATTTACGGGTAAACAATGAAGGGAGCTATGCTTATACTTTAGATTTAATTTTGTGTAAACAGGTGGTCATATGAGAAAATAACAGTAGCTCTGTGTATGATTTGAGATTAGCAATGAAAGAAGATGGTGATGGTATTAAAAACTGGAACCTAAAACCTCGTGAATGAAAATCAACAACTCTCATTTCTCAAACATGGAGTATCTAGAAGATAAGGTGAAGTTAGTGAATAAAACGGAGTTTTGAATTTTATTAGTCATTTCACATTTTTAACTCTAAATTGGATGGTCAACACGGTCAATCAAAGCCAATTCATTGACTGGGCACCAAGCTCAGATTTGGAAAAAGTTAAGCACCAAACGCGAAAGTGTACCATTTTATAGGCACCAAACTCAAAATTTCCCTTATAATAATGAACTTCTAATCTCTTAAAAAGGTCATAGATTACCTATAATAAAACATGTAAAGAAGGAGATAAGGTTTGCAACCGTTAATAACTTCTCAACGATTCTAGGATTTTCATTAAGCTAGATAATCATTGCAAAATTTGAATAAAATACCATAAACACAAATGACTCAAGGAAGTCCGCAGGCTTCGTTAGATGTCGGAACTCTATGATCAAGACAAAATCATGAAACATAAAGACTCCCCTTTAATAGAAAATGTTCACAAAAAATATTTCCATCACAAATTACATGTCTAGAGGCTTGAGAGTCGAACAAAGCTTGCATTTTGGATGCATTGACTCAAGGAAATCGAGTGACTTCGTTAGAAGTCGAAATCCTTTTTTTTTAAAACCAAACTATAAACTAGATAAACTCAGTTTTATTATAAAATTTTCTTAAAAATGATTGCAGTAAAAAATAATACATTCAAATGCTCCACATGTTATCCAAATTTCATTTCTACGTATGTTGATTCCAAACATAAAGAGGGAAGTCGTCCTTTACATTGAAAATAAGGATGAACACCAATTCTTAATCGTCCAAATCCTACAAACTTTCCTTTATACTGTGGGGAACTGAAAGACAGAGGTAACAGAAAACATCAAGCAGTTGACTTAACGGATGACTGGTTGACCGTTCACAAGCTTTGTTGGAGCACAACTTGTTGCTCGACACCCCGCCAACTTTTGTAAATTAATACGTGTCTTTGTCAATAATTGTTTGAACAATAATTATTTAATTTAACTAGTTCACCAACACGGAACACGGTAGGGAAATCTCTCTAGATCATTTTCCAAACACGTTACGCGCGTTCCAGAGAAATAAGGCTGACTTATCTGACTGCCATGATAACTATGGATTTACAGAAATTGGAAAAAAATTTAATTAATAAAATAATGATTGATTTGAAAAATGAATAGAGTTATTTACATGGATTCATTTGTTTAATACAATAATGTTTAGTTTGAAGGTTTAAGGAAACGATTATTGGGGTTTACATGAGAGATAGATTTTGGATGATTTCCCGGGTAAAAAATGAATGGAGCTATGCTTATACTTTGGAATTAATTTTGTGTAAACATGTGGTCATATGAGAAACTAACAGTAGCTTAGTATATTATTTGAGATTAGCAATGAAAGAAGATGGCGATGGTATTAAGAGTGGAACCTAAAACCTCGTGAATGAAAATCAACAACTCTCATATCTCAAACATGGAGTATGTAGAAGATAAGGTGCAGTTAGTGAATAAAACGAAGTTTAGAATTTTACATGTCTAGAGGCTTGAGAGTCGATAAAAGCTTGCATTTTGGATGCATTGACTCAAGGAAGTCCAGTGACTTCGTTAGAAGTCGAAATCCTTTTTTAAAAACAAAACTATAAACTAGATAAACTCATTTTTATTATAAAGTTTTCTAAAAAATGATTGTGGTAAAAAATAACACATTTAAAGGCTCTACATGTTATCCAAATTGCATTTCTACGTATGTTGATTCCAAAAATAAAGAGGGAAGTCATCCTTTACATTGAAAATAAGGATGAAACACCAATTGCTAAGCGTCCAAATCCTAAATATTTTCCTGTATACTGTGGGGAACTGAAAGACATAGGTAACAGAAAAAAAATGAGGTCATTCCCACTTTTTATGAAGAAGTTATGAGCAAAATAGTCGAAAAAGAGATTACACAAAACCTTAGGGGACAAAGAGAGTTATATAAGTAGAAAATATTTATAATAAGGGGTATTTTGAGTTTGGTTCCTATAAAATGGCACACCTTTGCCTTTGGTACCTAATTTGTAGGAATTTTTGTTTGGTGTGGGTCCCAACAAAGCAGTTGACTTAACAGATGACTGGTGGACCGTTCACAAGCTGTGTTGGAGCACAACTTGTTGCTCGTCCACCCGCCAACTTTTGTAAATAAATACGTGTCTTTGTGAATAATCGTATAAACAATCATTATTTAATTTAACTAGTTCACTAACACGGACCACGGTAGGGAAATCTCTCTAGATCATTTTCCAAACACGTTACGAGCGTTCCAGAGAAATAAGGCTGACTTATCTGACTGCCATGATAACAATGGATTTACATAAAATGGAAAAAATTAATTAATACAATAATGATTAATTTGAAAAATGAATAGGGTCATTTACATGGATTCATTTGTTCAATACAATAATGGTTAGTTTGAATGTTTAAGGAAACGATTATTGGGGTTTACATGAGAGATAGATTTTGGATGATTTACCAGTAAACAATGAAAGGAGATATGCTTTTACTATGGATTTAATTTTGTGTAAACAAGTGACCATATGAGAAAATAACAGTAGCTCAGTGTACGATTTGAGATTAGCATTGAAAGAAGATGGCAATGATATTAAGAGTGGAACCTAAAACCTCGTGAATGAAAATCAACAACTCCCATTTCTCAAACATGGAGTATGTAGAAGATAGGGCGCAGTTAATGAATAAAACGGAGTTTAGAATTTTATTAGACATTTCACATTTTTAACTCTAAATTGGATGGTCAACACGGTCAATCAACGCCAATTCGTTGACTGGGCACCAAACTCAGATATTGACAAAGTTAGGCACCAAACGCGAAAGTGTACCATTTTATAGGCACCAAAATCGAAATATCCCTTCTAATAATGAACTTCTAATCTTTTAAAAAGGTCATATATTACCTATAATAAAACATGGAAATAAGGAGATAAGGTTTGCAACCCTTAAGAACTTTTCAATGATTATGGGATCTTCTTTAAGCTAGATAATCATTACAAAATTTGAATAAAATACCATAAACACAAATGACTCAAAGAAGTCCGCAGGCTTCGTTAGATGTGGGAACTCTATGATCAAGACCAAATCATGAAACAGAAAGACTTCCCTTTAATAGAAAATTTTCAGAAAAAATATTTCCTGCACAAATTACATGTCCAGAGGCTTGAGAGTCGAAAAAAGCTTGCATTTTGGATGCATTGACTCAAGGAAGTCCAGTGACTTCGTTAGAAGTCGAAATCCTTTTTTTAAAACCAAACTATAAACTAGATAAACTCATTTTTATTATAAAATTTTCTAAAAAATGATTGTGGTAAAAAATAATACATTTAAAGGCTCTACATGTTATCCAAATTGCATTTCTACGTATGTTGATTCCAAAAATAAAGAGGGAAGTCATCCTTTACATTGAAAATAAGGATGAAACACCAATTGTTAAGCGTCCAAATCCAAAATATTTTCCTGTATACTGTGGGGAACTGAAAGACAAAGGTAACAGAAAAAAAATGAGGTCATTCCCACTTTTTATGAAGAAGTTATGAGCAAAATAGTCGAAAAAAGAGATTACACAAAACCTTAGGGGACAAAGAGAGTTATATAAGTAGAAAATATTTATAATAAGGGGTATTTTGAGTTTGGTTCCTATAAAATGGCACACCTTTGCCTTTGGTACCTAACTTTGTCGGAATTTTCGTTTGGTGTGGGTCCCAACAAAGCAGTTGACTTAACAGATGACTGGTGGACCGTTCACAAGCTGTGTTGGAGCACAACTTGTTGCTCGTCCCCTCGCCAACTTTTGTAAATAAATACGTGTCTTTGTGAATAATCGTATAAACAATCATTATTTAATTTAACTAGTTGACTAACACGGACCACGGTAGGGAAATCTCTCTAGATCATTTTCCAAACACGTTACGAGCGTTCCAGAGAAATAATGCTGACTTATCTGACTGCCATGATAACAATGGATTTACATAAAATGGAAACAAATTTAATTAATACGATAATGATTAATTTGAAAAATAAATAGGGTCATTTACATGGATTCATTTGTTCAATACAATAATGGTTAGTTTGAAGGTTTAAGGAAACGATTATTGGGGTTTACATGAGAGATAGATTTTGGATGATTTACCAGTAAACAATGAAAGGAGCTATGCTTTTACTATGGATTTAATTTTGTGTAAACAGGTGATCATATGAGAAAATAACAGTAGCTCAGTGTATGATTTGAGATTAGCATTGAAAGAAGATGGCAATGGTATTAAGAGTGGAACCTAAAACCTCGTGAATGAAAATCAACAACTCTCATTTCTCAAACATGGAGTATGTAGAAGATAGGGCGCAGTTAGTGAATAAAACGGGGTTTAGAATTTTATTAGACATTTCACATTTTTAACTCTAAATTGGATGGTCAACACGGTCAATCAACGCCAATTCGTTGACTGGGCACCAAACTCAGATATTGACAAAGGTAGGCACCAAACGCGAAAGTGTACCATTTTATAAGCACCAAACTCGAAATATCCCTTCTAATAATGAACTTCTAATCTTTTAAAAAGGTCATAGATTACCTATAATAAAACATGGAAAGAAGGAGATAAGGTTTGCAACCGTTAATAACTTTTCAACGATTATGGGATCTTCTTTAAGCTAGATAATCATTATAAAATTTGAATAAAATACCATAAACACAAATGACTCATGGAAGTCCGCAGGCTTCGTTAGATGTCGGAACTCTATGATCAAGACCAAATCATGAAACAGAAAGACTCCTCTGTAATAGAAAATTTTCAGAAAAAATATTTCCTGCACAAATTATATGTCTAGAGGCTTGAGAGTCGAAAAAAGCTTGCATTTTGGATGCATTGACTCAAGGAAGTCCAGTGACTTCGTTAGAAGTCGAAATCCTTTTTTTAAAACCAAACTATAAACTAGATAAACTCATTTATATTATAAAATTTTCTAAAAAATGATTGTGGTAAAAAATAATACATTTAAAGGCTCTACATGTTATCCAAATTGCATTTCTACGTATGTTGATTCCAAAAATAAAGAGGAAGTCATCCTTTACATTGAAAATAAGGATGAAACACCAATTGTTAAGCGTCCAAATCCTAAATATTTTCCTATATGCTGTGGGGAACTGAAAGACAGAGGTAACAGAAAAAGAATGAGGTCATTCCCACTTCGTATGAACAAGTTATGAGCAAAATAGTCGAAAAAGAGATTACACAAAACCTTGGGGGACAAAGAGAGTTATATAAGTAGACAATATTTATAATAAGGGGTATTTTTAGTTTGGTGCCTATAAAATGGCACACCTTTGCCTTTGGTACCTAACTTTTTCGGAATTTGAGTTTGGTGTGGGTCCCAACCAAGCAGTTGACTTAACGGATGACTGGTGGACCGTTCACAAGCTTTGTTAGAGCACAACTTGTTGCTCGGACCCCCGCCAACTTTTGTAAATAAATACGTGTCTTTGTGAATAATTGTTTAAACAATCATTATTTAATTTAGCTAGTTCACTAACACGGACCACAGTAGGGAAATTTCTCTAGATCATTTTCCAAACACGTTACAAGCGTTCCAGAGAAATAAGGCTGACTTATTAGACTGCCATGATAACTATGGATTACATAAAGTGGAAACATGAGACCATGATACCAATCGGAATAAATTTTAACACTTGGATAGCAATATGTGTGTGTTTTCCCTGTCTCCGGTGCCTAAACAAGCGTGGAATGCAGGACCCGTGGGAACTATCATGTAATCAGCTGACAAGAAGCATGCGCTTAGATTAAAAATATCTATTCATGCAGTTAAAAAAAAAATCAAAAAAGAACGAGAAATTTTTCTATGTGGTCAACCACTGGTTCCCTTGTATATGCCAGTTTGTTGATCTAGTCCAGAGCAAAATAAAACTACAAAATAAAATCCTAACTCACTTTCGCAGGCATCATCGATTGCATTTAGCGTATGCAATAAACCTTTAAACCCCTAGGTGGCCCTAGTGGCCGAGTTATAGTCTCGGGAGGGCTTACCGGAGATATACCCACAAAATCTTTACTCCAGACCCTAACTATCTATGTAAAATCTTGGAAGGCACTAAAGAACCTCCTTGGTTGGCATACTTATCGATTATTGGAGGAAGTACCCTGAAGCGAAATTCCAATTGTTGTACACGAGTTTGCACTCAAGCATACTAAAATTCATATATAAGTGACAGAGCTACTAAGATAGTTTCACAATGGACATCATATTCGGAGTCAATACTTAACACATGGAAAGATTAAGAGATGGATATAAAAAAACATAAATGGTTTTGATGTTGACTAAGTGAACAATGTTTCTCATATCTGTCTGAAGTCTACTGCCAAAATGAACCTATCCTAATGGATTGAGATACTGGTCTGACTAATATCAACAAACTGGCGTATACAAGGGAACCAATGGTCGATAACCTAAATCTAGATCAACAAACTGGCATATACAAGGGAACCAGTGGTTGACTACATAGAACAATTTCTCGTTCTTTTTCGATTTTTTTTAACTGCATGAATAGATATTTTTAATCTAAGCGCATGCTTCTTGTCAGCTGATTACATGATAGTTCCCACGGGTCCTGCATTCCACGCTTGTTTAGGCGACGGATATAGGGAAAACTCACACATATTGCTATCCAAGTGTTAAAATTTATTCCGATTTGTCTCATGGTCTAGTCTTTTTTTTTTTTTTTATATGTAACTCAATCACTCTATTTCACTCTAGCAATGGTAACAAATTGAATCGTGAGCCCCACCTAATCACTTAGACAAACATAGTTTAAAATGAAAAAATAAAAACAGAAGTGAAAAGGACTCAAACAAGATATGGCGAAACTATCATGTTATTTCTAACACTTGAGCTCTGTGCTTTTATGAATAGACTCTTCTAGATGTTTCCATCTAGTCAAATTGGTGCCTCAACTCCTAAAACCAAAATGCTTCCATCCACTTAGATTGGTTAGTGCTATCCTTAATAAGCATAAATTTATAGGCTCCGGAGTTTATAAATCATGCAACTAAAAAGTTTCTCCCATACCCCCAAACTTAAATCTAACATTGTCCTCAATGTTCTAAAGATAAAATGAAAAGCATGAACAAGGAGAAACTGTTACCATTTGAAGCAAAAGAGTGAAGGAAAGATATTACCTGGTTGCATGAGAATATTGGGTTACCTCCCAAGAAGTGCTAAGTTTAAAGTCTTCAGCCAGACACAAGTACCACAAAATGGCTAGTTTCCTTTCAAATCATATATCAATAGTCGAAACAACTGTGGGTCAACAAAGCCAAACAAAACTGCCACTAATAGGAGACAAATGCTCAAAATCAGAAGAATGAGCAGATAGAGCACAACTTGATTCAAAATTTCTCTCAAGACAACTAGATTTATCTGGGGCGCCCTCATGGGGTTCATATGAGTGTCTCGACAAATAGATTCATCCGAAAAACGGGTCTCTAAGTTTTCATTTTCCTCTTGAACAATATCAGGAGGATCAGGTTGTGGAGTCTGAATAGACTCAGGGAATACCTCACTAGGCTCGAGTCCCAAGTTAGGAACTCTGGACAATTGACAATCACAAGAATCATCACTACCCCCAAAAATAGGTTTTTCACTACCCTCTGACAAACCTCTAAATATTGCTTGATTTTCCGGATCTCCCCAGTCCTTAAAATCAAGAGCTTCTTCTAAACAAGGGGTTAAGGTAGATTCAGAAACTAGTAATGGTTCAAACTTACCTTTCCAGTGATCAGTATCTAACAGAGGAACAAAATCCAACAGAGAATTTACTTGTTCAATGTTGCTATCATCGTCGAAATCCATGCTAAAATGGGCTAGACAACTCTCTAGTGGATCTTCCGATATGGTGTTTGGTAAGGACTCCGGAACTAAGGTTCCTATCATGTTCACTTCTTCAGTGAATGTGTCATCTAGCTCAGAATGTAGCTTATTGACATTAAAAATATTCATATCAATAGTCATATTACCAAAAGATAGATTCATGATACCATTTCGACAGTTTATAATTGCATTAGACGTAGCAAAGAATGGGCGACCTAAAATCACAGGTATCTGGTTCTCTGGGTCAGGGACAGGTTGGGTATCTAGGACCACAAAATCCACAGGATAAATAAACTTGTCGACCTCAATAAGAACATACTCTATCACACCACGAGGAATTTTGACAGACCTATCAGCTAACTGGAGTGTTATCTTGGTAGGTTTCAGTTCACCAAGTTCTAGCTTTAAGTAGACATGGTATGGTAGTAAATTCACACTGGCTCCTAAGTCAAGTAAAGCTTTTTCTACCTGGTGTTCTCCTATTGTGCAAGCAATGGTAGGGTCACCTGGGTCTTTGTACTTAGGAGTTGTGGTGCTCTGAATGATCGAACTTACATGACTAGCTAAAAAGGTTTTTTAGGGACACTAAGCTTTCACTTTCGGGTACACATATCCTTAAGGAACTTGGCATAAGCCGGTAGTTGCCTAATTTCTTCTAGTAATGGAAGTTTTATGGTAACTTTCTTAAAAACCTCCATTATGTCATTAAAGTTGGATTCACTCTTTATTGGTGCTAGTAGCCGGGGAAATGGGGCTCTAGGCATAAAATAGGGCCTCTCAGGAACCGAATCGGCATCATTAAAAATTTTATCAATCTCTTCAGCTATAGATGGTCTCGAGGTGTGAACTACAGTATGCTCACTATCGGGCACAGTTATCTTGTTGTCTATAACTCTGCCACTTCTAAGGGTACTAATAGCATTCAGTTGATGTGAAGGTTTTTTACCTACCTCATGAATTCCTCTAGGATTAAGATTAGTCTGACTATGGAACTTACCATTATCCCTCTCACTTAAGGCCTTAGCTATTTGGCCGACTTGAAGTTCTAACTTTGCAAGGCTCTGAGCATTAGTTTGAAAGTTCTTTTTGGTTTCCTCTTGAAAACTAGCCTGGTTCTTTATTAACATTTTTTGGGCTTGTGAGAACATCTTATAACTCTTGTGTAATATACTAAGAGATTCCTCCATGCTAGTTAATCTATTCTCAGAAGGGTTATGGATTTGGGCTTGACCTAAAGAGTTCTTGTTATAACCAAAACCTGAGGGAAGTTGAGAATTACTAGACTGTTCCTGACTCTGGCCCTTAGACCATGAGAAATTAGGATGGCTTCTCCAACCAGGGTTGTAGGTTTCTGAGTATGGATCAAAACTCTGACGGTTCTCGAATCTAGTGTTATTATAAAGAGCATTGGCTTGCTCTTCATTATTCTGGCCTTCCCGAAAAGGCTCTCCTCTACCACTAGTGTGACCTAATTCCAAAGCTTCTAACCTCTTTGCTATAACAGCAATTCTAGCATCTAACTCATAGCCCCCATCTACCATATTGACATTTCCTCTATTTAGAAGAATTGTTTTCTTGGGCTCCCTACTATCTTCCCACTGTTGGGTTTTATCGGCGATGTCATTCAAGAATTCCATCGCCGCATCAACAGTTTGGTTTTCAAACCCACCAGTGCACAAGGATTCAACCATGTTTGTTGTCGAATAATCTAAACCCTCGTAAAGGATTTGAACTAGCCTAACATTTTCTATACCATGTTGAGGAAATTGAGATAACAAGTCATTGAACCTTTCCAAATACCTATACAGGGATTCTCCCTCTTGTTGAGAAAAAGTACAGATTTTCATCCTAATAGACGATATTTTATGGTTAGGGAAAAATTTTTGTAAAAAGGCAGATGTAAGTTGGTCATAGGTTTCAATTGACTCAGGAGGCAAACTATACAACCATGATTTGGATTTATCTTTCAAGGAAAAGGGGAATAACCTAAGTTTCAGAGCATCATCATCTAGGTTTCTAATTCGTAGAGTACTACAAATTTCCTCAAAATCCATAATATGAAAATAGGGGTTTTCATTTTCTTTCCCTAAAAAGATTGGGAGCATCTGTAGAGTCCCAGGTTTTAATTCATAAGTTGCTTCTGTGTCAGCTAACTTAATACATGACGGACGAGTAGTCCTAGTCGGATTTAAAAGTGCTTTCAAAGTTGCCATTTCTGGCGCTATCGGAATATTAGGGATTCTTTCCTCAATGCGTTCAAAACCAGACCTTTTGAGAACATGACTTTCTAAATTAAGGTAATCGAGATCTTTAGAATTATTAGGTTCCTCCCTAATGAATCGACCGAAAGCGTCTCTTTTACGTTCTGGCATACACAAGAATATGGAAGGGAATTCTAAACAATCACAAAGCAAGGCTGACTCAACCAAATCAAACCTATTGATTTCTAGCAAACAAAAAGCATGATGGCTCCACTTAGATTGTTTCTAGACTAGCTTCTATCTCTCGAAGGGGAATTCGTTACAAGTTGAGCAAACCCCTCTGGATCAATCCGAGCTAATGTGAGATGAAACTGAGGCGAGGGAAGATCAATGGAACTTTGATACCCAAGGCCTCACCGGCGTTACAAGGCGGCTTGTTTCAACTCCCAGAAGTCATCATGACCTTTGAAGTTGCTTAAAAGGTAACCAATATCCTTCGAAAAATTGTCCTAACAAGCTCGATACCCTATAGGTCTCTTCTAACCAGATTTTAAGGCTTGGGTTCGCGTTAGGTTTTGTTTTCCTAAGGTGGGCAAGAAGGGAACGGTGATGAAATCCGAGCCCTTATCTTATATGGCCAGTCCTTGCCCTTTACTAGGAATATAAAAACAGTCCGTATTCAGTCCTCAACAGATATGCACCTTAAGGAATACAGTAACTCACTGACAGGGGATTCGCGAGTGTTCAGATTCTTACCTCCCGTTCCAGACGGGGGATGAATCAGTTGTAGTCGACTCGGGCCACTGACTCCTGTGTCAGTGTGCGAACCCAAAGTGCAGAGATAATATCGTAATTGTCCTCCTTCTCTGCAAACAGTTTGATATTTAAAGATACCCTTCCGTAGGGTATATAAAAAAAAATAATGTCCAAAAAGTCCAAAGTCCAAAGTCCAAAACAAAAAAAAATACAAAATAGTAAAGAAACCCTAATACAATTTCTAAAAGTACTAAAAATATAAAAAGAATACTAAAAAAAAAATCTTCTTCTTCACTCTTTTGGATTCTTCTTTTCTTTCGTTCTTTGGCTTCGCCTTCCTATTCAGCACTTTGTCTTTGTTTCCTTAGCTCAGCTCCAAATCTAAAAAGAATCAAAAAATACCAAACCAGTAAAAACGAACAAAAAAAAAAAAAAA
>NC_039366.1:201467175-201523922 GCF_003573695.1 Papaver somniferum | reverse complement strand
AAAAATACCAAACCAGAAAAAACGAACAAAAAAAAAAAAAAACTAAAAGAAAAACTAAAAAAATTAATCTAAAACCCTAAAACCAAGTCCGCGTCGGCGGCGCCAAAAATTGATGTGTTTTGTAATAGTGGTAAATAGAGTATCGTTCTAACTCGAACTTGTGAAGGATTTTTTTCTTAAACTAAATAAAAGAACTCAAAGATATATGATAACAATAATAAAAGAACACTGAGGCTTAAGATTCCACTATTTCTCCAACGACAAAGTGATTAAATCCAATACTTATGTTATGCAATTTTCTGTTTAAGTTGATTCTAAACTATTGCAACAAGTAGACTTCCAAAATAAAACTTGTAAATCCAAAGCATAGAGCATCAAAACCTAAGCTAAGCATGCTATATCAAAAGAAATCACAATTGTTTAAAGAAAATCATTCAAACAATTATCAATCAAAGCAATATAATCATATAAATAATTGCAATAAATAAAATAAAATAGAAATACCACTTTTTATTGGAAAAATAGCTTCCTCTATCGCCTCAGCAATGGTGTTTAGCTTCTCATATTAATCGCTTGCTCAAAATACATGTTTTATAGCTCAAAAAGATGATTAAAAGAAGTAAACAACGCAACAGAAAAATCGCAACAGCGTCCTGTTGCGAAGGCGCTGTTGTGCCGTTACAAAAGAAGATTTGGTAACGGATGAAGAAAACTGTGGTTTTGTTATGAGTTGCAAATCAGTTCGATGAAACTGTTGCGATGATGAACAGCCTGTTGCGAAGAAGAAGAAACCGTTGCGACTTGGATGAAGAAACCGTGGCGTTTTCTTCCTGTTCTTGAAGCTCGTCAGCAGCAGAAAACAGAGTTTCTGGAATTGATTTTTCTCCTTTTGTGGATCTCCAAAGTCTCCCAAATTATTCGTACCCATTCTATGGACTCTAATCAACCTATTTATACACCAAAGGGTCATCGAATCCCTCCAAATTCGCGTCGAAATCTTCTCTTTCTTTCTTGGCAGTCACGGCAGAAATTGTTTCCCAAAATTGTTTCACGCGTTTTCGATCTCTCCCACTCATCTCAAAGTCTTCCTTATATATATATATGAATCTCTAGGAAGGTTTATCTTCGGTTTGTCACGTTGGAATTCTATTCCAACTCAAACAGGGCACAATATTCCTTATTGGACTGTGATAACTTCTCTAGGATTTTCCAGCCACTTATGGCCCTTAAAATCACCCCCGTTAGCTTCCTCTAAGTCTATGTAGTAAGCCCCAACATTTCCAGACCTTTAATCGCACCACAACTCTATCGAAATTTGATCGAAATATTTGGCAGTAGAGAGAAAATGTTTCCCGCCAATTTTCTGTTTAAAACGTGAAGAAGGTATGCCCCCTAGCCAGTTATGTTCTCCCTTTAGCAGCTGTTTGAAAATGGGTTACCCCTTAGTAATTAGGTTACCCCTTATCCAAAATCAAGGGTCCATATAACAATTCTTCTGGGACATTTTCCGCACTTTTTATGGGATCACTCCGGGGTATTTCTGGGGCACTTCCGGTACATTTTTAGGTCGCTTCCGGTACTCTATCAACGGAGGTCTCAGCCAATTTCGCCGCAAAACCTTATTCTTCTAAAAACACCTAAAAATAAATAAAATAACCAAATAAGTACAAATTCGAGCACTAACAATATATATAATTGGGTTATATTAGACACATAAATGCGTCTATCAAGTGGAAAAAAATTTAATTAATGCAATAATGATTAATTTGAAAAATGAATAGGGTCATTTACATGGATTCATTTGTTCAATACAATAGTGGTTAGTTTGAAGGTTTAAGGAAACGATTATTGGGGTTTACATGAGAGATAGATTTTGGATGATTTACCGGTAAACAATGAAGGGAGCTATGCTTATACTTTGGATTTAATTTCTCAAACATGCCAATGGTATTAAGAGTGGAACCTAAAACCTCGTGAATAAAAATCAATAACTCTCATTTCTCAAACATGGAGTATGTAGAAGATAAGGCGCAGATAGTGAATGAAACGGAGTTTAGAATTTTATTATACATTTCACATTTTTAACTCTAAATTGGATGGTCAACACGGTCAATCAACGCCAATTTGTTGATTGGGCACCAAACTCAGATATTGACAAAGTTTGGCACCAAACACGAAAGTGTACCATTTTATAGGCACCAAACTCGAAATATCCCTTCTAATAATGAACTTCTAATCTTTTAAAAAGGTCATAGATTACCTATAATAAAACATGGAAAGAAGGAGATAAGGTTTGCAACCGTTAATAACTTCTCAATGATTATGGGATCTTCTTTAAGCTAGATAATCATTGAAAAATTTGAATAAAATACCATAAACACAAATGACTCAAGGAAGTCCTCAGTATTCGTTAGATGTCGGAACTCTATGATCAAGACCAAATCATGAAACAGAAAGAGTCCCCTTTAATAGAAAATTTTCATAAAAAATATTTCCTGCACAAATTACATGTCTACAGGCTTGAGAGTCGAAAAAAGCTTGCATTTTGGATGCATTGACTCAACGAAGTCCAGTGACTTCGTTAGAGGTCGAAATCCTTTTTTTAAAACCAAACTATAAACTAGATAAACTCATTTTTATTATAAATTTTCTTAAAAATGATTGTGGTAAAAAATAATACATTTAAAAGCTCTACATGTTATCCAAATTGCATTTCTACGTATGTTGATTCCAAAAATAAAGAGGGAAGTCATCCCTTAAATTGAAAATAAGGATGAAACACCAATTGCTAAGCGTCCAAATCCTAAAAAATTTCCTGTATACTGTGGGAAACTGAAAGACAGAGGTAACAGAAAATAACGAGGTCATTCCCACTTCGTATGAAGAAGTTATGAGCAAAATAGTCGAAAAAGAGATTACACAAACCCTTGGGGGACAAAGAGAGTTATATAAGTAGACAATACTTATAATAAGGGGTATTTTGAGTTTGGTGCCTATAAAATGGCACACCTTTGCCTTTGGTACCTAACTTTGTCGGAATTTGAGTTTGGTGTGGGTCCCAATCAAGTAGTTGACTTAACGAATGACTGGTGGACCGTTCACAAGCTGTGTTAGAGCACAACTTGTTGCTCGGCCCCCCGCCAACTTTTGTAAATAAATACGTGTCTTTGTGAATTATTGTTTAAAAAATTATTATTTAATTTAACTAGTTCACTAACACGGACCACGATAGGGAAATCTCTCTAGATCATTTTCCAAACACGTTACGAGCGTTCCAGAGAAATAAAGATGACTTATCTGACTGCCATGATAACTATGGTTTTACATAAAGTGGAAACAAATTTAATTAATACAATAATGATTAATTTGAAAAATGGATAGGGTCATTTACAAGGATTCATTTGTTCAATACAATAATGGTTAGTTTGAAGGTTTAAGGAAACCATTATTGGGGTTTACATGAGAGATAGATTTTGGATGATTTACCCGTAAACAATGAAGGGAGCTATGCTTATACTTTGGATTTAATTTTGTGTAAACAGGTGGTCATATGAGAAAATAACAGTAGCTCAGTGTATTATTTGATATTAGCAATGAAAGAAGATGGCAATGGTATTAAGAGTGGAACCTAAAACCTCGTGAATGAAAATCAACAAGTCTCATTTCTCAAACATGGAGTATATAGAAGATAAGGCGCAATTAGTGAATAAAACGGAGTTTAGAATTTTATTAGACATTTAACATTTTTAACTCTAAATTGGATGGTCAACACGGTGTCAATCAACGACAATTCGTTGACTGGGCACCAAAATCAGATATTGACAAAGTTAGGCACCAAACGCGAAAGTGTACCATTTTATAGGCACCAAACTCGAAATATCCCTTCTAATAATGAACTTCTAATCTCTTAAAAAGGTCATAGATTACCTATAATAAAACATGAAAAGAAGGAGATAAGGTTTACAACCGTTAATAACTTCTCAACGATTATGGGATCTTCTTTAAGCTAGATAATCATTGCAAAATTTGAATAAAATACCATAAACACAAATGACTCAAGGAAGTCCGCAGGCTTCGTTAGATGTCGGAACTCTATGATCAAGACCAAATCATGAAACAGAAAGACTCCCCTTTAATAAAAAAATTTCAGAAAAAATATTTCCTGCACAAATTACATGTCTAGAGGCTTGAGAGTCGAAAAAATCTTACATTTTGGATGCATTGACTCAAGGAAGTCTAGTGACTTCGATAGAAGTCGAAATCCTTTTTTTAAAACCAAACTATAAACTAGATAAACTCATTTTTATTATAAAATTTTCTAAAAAATGATTGTGGTAAAAAAATAATACATTTAAAGGCTCTACATGTTATCCAAATTGAATTTCTACGTATGTTGATTCCAAAAATAAAGAGGGAAGTCATCCTTTACATTGAAAATAAGGATGAAACACCAATTGTTAAGCGTCCAAAACCTAAAAATATTTTCCTGTATACTGGGGAAACTGAAAGACAGAGGTAACAGATAAAGAATGAGGTCATTCCCACTTCGTATGAAGAAGTTATGAGCAACATAGTCGAAAAAGAGATTACACAAAACCTTGGGGGACAAAGAGAGTTATATAAGTAGACAATATTTATAATAAGGGGTATTTTGAGTTTGGTGCCTATAAAATGGCACACCTTTGCCTTTGGTACCTAACTTTGTCGGAATTTTAGTTTGGTGTGGGTCCCAATCAAGCAGTTGACTTAACGGATGACTGGTGGACCGTTCACAAGCTGTGTTGGAGCACAACTTGTTGCTCGGCCCCCCGCCAACTTTTATAAATAAATAGTGTCTTTGTGAATAATTGTTTAAACAATCATTATTTAATTTAACTAGTTCACTAACACGGACCAAGGTAGGGAAATCTCTCTAGATCATTTTCCAAACACGTTACGAGCGTTCCAGAGAAATAAGGCTGACTTATCTGACTGCCATGATAACTATGGATTTACATAAAGTGGAAACAAATTTAATTAATGCAATAATGATTAATTTGAAAAATGAATAGGGTCATTTACATGGATTCATGTGTTCAATACAATAATGGTTAGTTTGAAGGTTTAAGGAAACGATTATTGAGGTTTACACGAGAGATAGATTTTGGATGATTTACCGGTAAACAATGAAGGGAGCTATGCTTATACTTTGGATTTCATTTTGTGTAAACAGGTGGTCCTATGAGAAAATAACAGTAGCTCAGTGTATGATTTGAGATTATCAATGGAAGAAGATGGCAATGGTATTAAGAGTGGAACCTAAAACCTCGTGAATGACAATCAACAACTCTCATTTCTCAAACATAGAATATGTAGAAGATAGGGCGCAGTTAGTGAATAAAACGGAGTTTAGAATTTTATTAGATTTTTCACATTTTTAACTCTAAATTGGATGGTCAACACGGTCAATCAACGCCAATTCTTTGACTGGGAACCAAACTCAGATATTGACAAAGTTAGGCACCAAACGCGGAAATATACCATTTTATAGGCACCAAACTCGAAATATCCCTTCTAATAATGAACTTCATATCTTTTAAAAAGGTCATAGATTACCTATAATAAAACATGGAAAGAAGGATATAAGGTTTGCAACCGTTAATAACTTCTCAACAATTATGGGATCTTCTTTAAGCTAGATAATCATTGCAAAATTAGAATAAAATACCATAAACACAAATGACTCAAGGAAGTCCAAAGGCTTCTTTAGATGTCGGAAATCTATGATCAAGACCAAATCATGAAACAGAAAGACTCCCCTTTAATAGAAAATTTTCAGAAAAAATATTTCCTGCACAAATTACATATCTAGAGGCTTGAGAGTCGAAAAAAGCTTGCATTTTGAATGCATTGACCCAAGGAAGTCCAGTGACTTTGTTAGAAGTCTAAATCCTCTTTTTAAAACCAAACTATAAACTAGATAAACTCATTTTTATTATAAAATTTTCTAAAAAATGATTGTGGTAAAAATAATACATTTAAAGGCTCTGGATGTTATCCAAATTGCATTTCTACGTATGTTCATTCCAAAAATAAAGAGGGAAGTCATCCCTTACATTGAAAAAAACGATGAAACACCAATTGCTAAGCGTCCAAATCTTAAAGAATTTCATGTATACTGTGGGAAACTGAAAGACAGAGGTAACAGATAAAGAATGAGGTCATTCCCACTTCGTATGAAGAAGTTATGAGCAAAATAGTCGAAAAAGAGATTACACAAAACCTTGGGGGACAAAGAGAGTTATATAAGTAGACAATATTTATAAAAAGGGGTATTTTTAGTTTGGTGCCTATAAAATGGCACACCTTTGCCTTTGGTACCTAAATTTGTCAGAATTTGAGTTTGGTGTGGGTCCCAATCAAGCATTTGACTTAACGGATGACTGGTGGACCGTTCACAAGCTATGTTGGAGCACAACTTGTTGCTCGCCCCCCTGCCAACTTTGGTAAATAAATACGTGTCTTTCTGAATAATTGTTTAAACAATCATTATTTAATTTAACTAGTTCACTAACACGGACCACGGTAGGGAAATCTCTCTAGATCATTTTCCAAACACGTTACGAGCGTTCTAGAGAAATAAGGATGACTTATCTGACTGCGATGATAACTATGGATTTACATAAAGTGGAAACAAATTTAATTAATGCAATAATGATTAATTTGAAAAATGAATAGGGTCATTTACATGGATTCATTTGTTCAATACAATAATGGTTAGTTTGAAGGTTTAAGGAAACGATTATTGGGGTTTACATGAGAGATAGATTTTGGATGATTTACCGGTAAACAATGAAGGGAGCTATGCTTATACTTTGGATTTAATTTTGTGTAAACAGGTGGTCATATGAGAAAATATCAGTAGCTCAGTGTATGATTTGAGATTAGCAATGAAAGAAGATGGCAATGGTATTAAGAGTGGAACCTAATACCTCGTGAATGAAAATCAACAACTCTCATTTCTCAAAGATGGAGTATGTACAAGATAGGGCGCAGTTAGTGAATAAAACGGAGGTTAGAATTTTATTACACATTTCACATTTTTAACTCTAAATTGGATGGTCAATACGGTCAATCAACGCCAATTCGTTGACTGGGCACCAAACTCAGATATTGACAAAGTTAGGCACCATACGCGAAAGTGTACCATTTTATAGGCCCCAAACTCAAAATATCCCATCTAATAATGAACTTCTAATCTTTTAAAAAGGTCATAGATTACCTATAATAAAACATGGAAAGAAGGAGATAAGGTTTTCAACCGTTAATAACTTCTCAACGATTATGGGATCTTCTTTAAGCTAGATAATCATTGCAAAATTTGAATAAAATACCATAAACACAAATGACTCAAGGAAGTCCGCAGGCTTCGTTAGATGTCGGAACTTTATGATCAAGACCAAATCATGAAACAGAAAGACTCCCCTTTAATAGAAAATTTTCAGAAAAAATATTCACTGCATAAATTACATGTCTAGAGGCTTGAGAGTTGAAAAAAACTTGCATTTTGGATGCATTGACTCAAGGAAGTCCAGTGACTTTGTTAGAAGTCTAAATCCTCTTTTTAAAACCAAACTATAAACTAGATAAACTCATTTTTATTATAAAATTTTCTAAAAAATTATTGTGGTAAAAAATAATACATTTAAAGGCTATGCATGTTATCCAAATTGCATTTCTACGTATGTTGATTCCAAAAATAAAGAGGGAAGTCATCCCTTACATTGAAAACAAGGATGAAACGACAATTGCTAAGCGTCCAAATCTTAAAAAATTTCATTTATACTGTGGGAAACTGAAAGACAGGGGTAACAGATAAAGAATGAGGTCATTCCCACTTCGTATGAAGAAGTTATGAGCAAAATAGTCGAAAAAGAGATTACACAAAACCTTGGGGGACAAAGTGAGTTATATAAGTAGACAATATTTATAATAAGGGGTATTTTGAGTTTGGTGCCTATAAAATGGCACACCTTTGCCTTTGGTACCTAACTTTGTCGGAATTTGAGTTTGGTGTGGGTCCCAATCAAGCAGTTGACTTAACGAATGACTGGTGGACCGTTCACAAGCTATGTTGGAGCACAACTTGTTGCTCGCCCCCCGCCAACTTTGGTAAATAAATACGTGTCTTTCTGAATAATTGTTTAAACAATCATTATTTAATTTAACTAGTTCACTAACACGGACCACGGTAGGGAAATTTCTCTAGATCATTTTCCAAACACGTTACGAGCGTTCCATAGAAATAAGGCTGACTTATCTGACTGCCATGATAACTATGGATTTACATAAAGTGGAAACAAATTTAATTAATGCAATAATGATTAATTTGAAAAATGAATAGGGTCATTTACATGGATTCATTTGTTCAATACAATAATGGTTAGTTTGAAGGTTTTAGGAAACGATTATTGGGGTTTACATGAGAGATAGATTTTGGATGATTTACCGGTAAACAATGAAGGGAGCTATGCTTATACTTTGGATTTAATTTTGTGTAAACAGGTGGTCATATGAGAAAATATCAGTAGCTCAGTGTATGATTTGAGATTATCAATGAAAGAAGATGACAATGGTATTAAGAGTGGAACCTAATACCTCGTGAATGAAAATCAACAACTCTCATTTCTCAACGATGGAGTATGTACAAGATAGGGCGCCGTTAGTGAATAAAACGGAGGTTAGAATTTTATTACACATTTCACATTTTTAACTCTAAATTTGATGGTCAACACGGTCAATCAACGCCAATTCGTTGACTGGGCACCAAACTCAGATATTGAAAAGTTAGGCACCATACGCGAAAGTGTACCATTTTATAGGCCCCAAACTCAAAATATCCCATCTAATAATGAACTTCTAATCTTTTAAAAAGGTCATAGATTACCTATAATAAAACATGGAAAGAAGGAGATAAGGTTTTCAACCGTTAATAACTTCTCAACGATTATGGGATCTTCTTTAAGCTAGATAATCATTGCAAAATTTGAATAAAATACCATAAACACAAATGACTCAAGGAAGTCCGCAGGCTTCGTTAGATGTCGGAACTCTATGATCAAGACCAAATCATGAAACAGAAAGACTCCCCTTTAATAGAAAATTTTCAGAAAAAATATTCACTGCATAAATTACATGTCTAGAGGCTTGAGAGTTGAAAAAAACTTGCATTTTGGATGCATTGACTCAAGGAAGTCCAGTGACTTTGTTAGAAGTCTAAATCCTCTTTTTAAAACCAAACTATAAACTAGATAAACTCATTTTTATTATAAAATTTTCTAAAAAATTATTGTGGTAAAAAATAATACATTTAAAGGCTCTGCATGTTATCCAAATTGCATTTCTACGTATGTTGATTCCAAAAATAAAGAGGGAAGTCATCCCTTACATTGAAAACAAGGATGAAACGACAATTGCTAAGCGTCCAAATCTTAAAAAATTTCATTTATACTGTGGGAAACTGAAAGACAGAGGTAACAGATAAAGAATGAGGTCATTCCCACTTCGTATGAAGAAGTTATGAGCAAAATAGTCGAAAAAGAGATTACACAAAACCTTGGGGGACAAAGTGAGTTATATAAGTAGAAAATATTTATAATAAGGGGTATTTTGAGTTTGGTGCCTATAAAATGGCACACCTTTGCCTTTGGTACCTAACTTTGTGGGAATTTGAGTTTGGTGTGGGTCCCAATCAAGCAGTTGACTTAACGAATGACTGGTGGACCGTTCACAAGCTATGTTGGAGCACAACTTGTTGCTCGCCCCCCGCCAACTTTGGTAAATAAATACGTGTCTTTCTGAATAATTGTTTAAACAATCATTATTTAATTTAACTAGTTCACTAACACGGACCATGGTAGGGAAATTTCTCTAGATCATTTTCCAAACACGTTACGAGCGTTCCAGAGAAATAAGGCTGACTTATCTGACTGCCATGATAACTATGGATTTACATAAAGTGGAAACAAATTTAATTAATGCAATAATGATTAATTTGAAAAATGAATAGGGTCATTTACATGGATTCATTTGTTCAATACAATAATGGTTAGTTTGAAGGTTTAAGGAAACGATTATTGGGGTTTACATGAGAGATAGATTTTGGATGATTTACCGGTAAACAATGAAGGGAGCTATGCTTATACTTTGGATTTAATTTTGTGTAAACAGGTGGTCATATGAGAAAATAACAGTAGCTCGGTGTATGATTTGAGATTAGCAATGAAAGAAGATGGCAATGGTATTAAAAGTGGAACCTAAAACCTCGTGAATGAAAATCAACAACTCTCATTTCTCAAACATGGGGTATGTAGAAGATAGGACGCAGTTAGTGAATAAAACGGAGGTTAGAATCTTATTAGACATTTCACATTTTTAATTCTAAATTCGATGGTCAACACGGTCAATCAACGCAAATTCGTTGACTGGGCACCAAACTCAGATATTGACAAAGTTAGGCACCAAACGCGAAAGTGTACCATTTTATAGGCACCAAACTCAAAATATCCCTTCTAATAATGAACTTATAATATTTTAAAAAGGTCATAGATTACCTATAATAAAACATGGAAAGATAGAGATAAGGTTTGCAACCGTTAATAACTTCTCAATGATTATGGGATCTTCTTTAAGCTAGATAATCATTGCTAAATTTGAATAAAATACCATAAACACAAATGACTCAAGGAAGTCCGCAGGCTTCGTTAGATGTCGGAACTCTATGATCAAGACCAAATCATGAAACCGAAAGACTCCCCTTTAATAAAAAAATTTCAGAAAAAATATTTCCTGCACAAATTACATGTCTAGAGGCTTGAGAGTCGAAAAAAGCTTGCATTTTGGATGCACTGACTCAAGGAAGTCCAGTGACTTCGTTAGAAGTCGAAATCCTTTTTTTAAAACCAAATTATAAACTAGATAAACTCATTTTTATTATAAAATTTTCTAAAAAATGATTGTGGTAAAAAATAATACATTTAAAGGCCGTACATATTATCCAAATTGCATTTCTACGTATGTTGATTCCAAAAATAAAGAGGGAAGTCATCCTTTACATTGAAAATAAGGATGAAACACCAATTGCTAAGCATCCAAATCCTAAAAAATTTCCTGTATACTGTGGGGAACTGAAAGACAGAGGTAACAGAAAAAGAATGAGGTCATTCCCACTTCGTATGAAGAAGTTATGAGAAAAATAGTCGAAAAAGAGATTACACAAACCCTTCGGGGACAAAGAAAGTTATATAAGTAGACAATATTTATAATAAGGGGTATTTTGAGTTTGGTGCCTATAAAATGACACACATTTGCCTTTGGTACCTAAATTTTTCGGAATTTGAGTTTGGTGTGGGTCCCAATCAAGCAGTTGACTTAACGGATGACTGGTGGATCGTTCACAAGCTGTGTTGGAGCACAACTTGTTGCTCGGCCCCCCGCCAACTTTTGTAAATAAATACGTGTCTTTGTGAATAATTTTTTAAACAATCATTATTTGATTTAACTAGTTCACTAACACGGACCACGGTAGGGACATATCTCTAGATCATTTTCCAAACACGTTACGAGCTTTCCAAAGAAATAAGGCTGACTTATCTGACTGCCATGATAACTATGGATTTACATAAAATGACAGCAAATTAAATTAATACAATAATGATTAATTTGAAAAATGAATAGGGTTATTAACATGGATTCATTTTTTGAATACAATAATGGTTAGTTTGAAGGTTCTAGGAAACGATTATTGGGGTTTACATGAGAGATAGATTTTGGATGATTTACCGGTAAACAAGGAAGGGAGCTATGCTTATACTTTGGATTTAATTTTGTGTAAACAGGTGGTCATATGAGAAAATAACAGTAGCTCAGTGTATGATTTGAGATTAGCAATGAAAGAAGATGGCAATGGTATTAAAAGTGGAACCTAAAACCTCGTGAATGAAAAGCAACAACTCTCATTTCTCAAACATGGAGTATGTAGAAGATAGGGCGCAGTTAGTGAATAAAACGGAGGTTAGAATCTTATTAGACATTTCACATTTTTAATTCTAAATTCGATGGTCAACACGGTCAATCAACGCCAATTCGTTGACCGGGAACCAAACTCAGATATTGACAAAATTAGGCACCAAACGCGAAAGTGTACCATTTTATAGGCACCAAACTCAAAATATCCCTTCTAATAATGAACTTATAATATTTTAAAAAGGTCATAGATTACCTATATTACTTATAATATTTTCAACCTCTCATGATCCCCATCACTCAACCTCCTAAACAGAAATAGGAAAAAACCGAAGCAAAAGGAACATATAAAATTTGGGTGATGCCATTGCCCACCACAAATTTTAAACAATTACAAAAGGCACCTTTTTATGGAATTTTGTGGCCATATTGTGATTTTTGAGGTCCCAAAAATCCATCTTTAATTGTTTTGTGAGTTGTATGTGGTGAGTGTTTTATTGATTTTAATGAAGGTCCAAAAACAAGTGCACACAACCACTTTAGTTGGTATGTCTGTCTGTGTTTTTATTTGACCATTATCCATCTTTGGTCCCCCTTTAGACGTTGCTATTTCATTTATTTTTCTTCCTAATTGGTTCAGGCAACGCTCTAAGTTTTTGGTTTTAGGAGTTGACGAGCCTTGTCGGTTTCTTTATATCCACCGGTCAGCAATGTTGTTTATCTCTTCCTCCCATCGATTCTACTATCCGTTGGACTCAATACAACAATATTTTCTCGGTTATTTAAAATGTGATAATTTCGTTTTCGTTTTGACTGTTAGAAAAACGTACTTAGCAAATAGCAAGTGACCAATAACTACGTAAAGATAAAATTAAGTTTAAGAAATTGACTGAAAATTTTAAAACGCACGCATGCCGGCCACCATTTACCCACCTTTGATTTTAACCATGCACCCTCAGTCCTCAGTGTATATACAATACTTTAAAATCCTTTAGAGCATCTCATGGGAGGTTTCTAAATTCCTAAATTTAAGGCCACTTAGGATTTACACATTTGTTGCAAAAAGACTTCTCCAAGGGAGATGTGAACTAGGATGTTAAGTTGACGTGGTGAACCTAGAGTTCCCTTAACACATGTGTCATCTTTATTATATGTATAGATGTCTACAATTTTCATTTAAAAAGTTTGAGGAACACTGACCTCAAAAGATAATAGTCGAATACCTAATCAACTCGGTGAACCTAGAGTTCCCGACTCTGTAAACCGCAATCCACGTGTCCTAATATCCACTTGGGATATGTGGCAACCAAACACCAAAGTGAGAACTTATTTTCTTCACCTACCTGATAATAAGGTTACATTCACTTTCTTTGTTTTTAAATTAGATTTCCTCGACGCACATCCCGAAGTTTACTTACACACGCGTGGCACTCACTCGAACTCCCTCTCATTTCTCCCTATAACCGTCTCTATTTCTCTCCTTACCTTGTTCACCTGATTTTCAGTCACTTCTTCTGCTTTAAAATCTCTTCATACTTAGAAAACATCCACTCATTTTTACAGGATTTCATTTCCCTTTCTCATCTATACATAATTTCCTCATTTTCAGGAGCCTGTTTAAAAAGAATGGTGCTTATCAATGGACTGTTAAGCCTAAGTCTGTTCAGTATCAATTCAAAACTGATACCAAAGTTCCTAAGTTTGCAACCGTTAATAACTTCTCAACGATTATGGGATCTTCTTTAAGCTAGATAATCATTGCTAAATTTGAATAAAATACCATAAACACAAATGACCCAAGGAAGTCCGCAGGCTTCGTTAGATGTCGGAACTCTATGATCAAGACCAAATCATGAAACCGAAAGACTCCCCTTTAATAGAAAATTTTCAGAAAAAATATTTCCTTCACAAATTACATGTCTAGAGGCTTGAGAGTCGAAAAAAGCTTGCATTTTGGATGCATTGACTCAAGGAAGTCCAGTGACTTCGTTAGAAGTCGAAATCCTTTTTTTAAAACCAAACTATAAACTAGATAAACTCATTTTTATTATAAAATTTTCTAAAAAATGATTGTGGTAAAAAATAATACATTTAAAGGCCGTACATATTATCCAAATTACATTTCTACATATGTTGATTCCAAAAATAAAGAGGGAAGTCATCCTTTACATTGAAAATAAGGATGAAACACCAATTGCTAAGCGTCCAATCCTAAAAACATTCTTGTATACTGTGGGGAACTAAAAGACAGAGGTCACAGAAAAAAAAAATGAGGTCATTCCCACTTCTTATGAAGAAGTTATGAGAAAAATAGTCGAAAAAGAGATTACACAAAACCTTGGGGGACAAAGAGAGTTATATAAGTAGAAAATATTTATAATAAGGGGTATTTTGAGTTTGGTGCCTATAAAATGGCACCCCTTTGCCTTTGATACCTAACTTTGTCGGAATTTGAGTTTGGTGTGGGTCCCAACCAAACAGTTGACTTAACGGATGACTGGTGGACCGTTCACAAGTTGTGTTGGAGCACAACTTGTTGCTCGGACCGCCGCCAACTATGGTAAATAAATACATGTCTTTGTGAATTATTGTTTAAACAATCATTATTTAATTTAACTACTTCACTAACACGGACCACGGTAGAGAAATCTCTCAAGATCATTTTCCAAACACGTTACGAGCGTTCCAGAGAAATAAGACTGACTTATCTGACTGCCATGATAACTATGGATTTACATAAAATGGAAATAAATTTAATTAATACAATAATGATTAATTTTAAAAATTAATAGGGTCATTTACATGGATTCATTTGTTTAATACAATAATGGTTAGTTTGAATGTTTAAGGAAACGATTATTGGGGTTTACATGAGAGATAGATTTTGGATCATTTACGGGTAAACAATGAAGGGAGCTATGCTTATACTTTGGATTTAATTTTATGTAAACTGGTGCTCATATGAGAAAATAACAGTAGCTCAGTGTATGATTCGAGATTAGCAATGAAAGCAGATGGCAATGGTATCAAGGGTGGAACCTAAAACCTCGTGAATGAAAATCAACAACTCTCATTTCTCAAACATGGAGTATGTAAAAGATAAGGCGCAGTTAGTGAATAAAACGGAGTTTAGAATTTTATTAGACATTTAACATTTTTAACTCTAAATTGGATGGTCTACACGGTTTCAATCAACGCCAATTCGTTGATTGGGCACCAAACTCAGATATTGACAAAGTGAGGCACCAAACGCGAAAGTGTACCATTTTATAGGCACCAAACTCGAAATATCCTTTCTAATAATGAACTTCTAATCTATTAAAAAGGTCATAGATTACCTATAATAATACATGGAAAGAAGGAGATAAGGTTTGCAACCGTTAATAACTTCTCAACGATTATGGGATATTCTTTAAGCTAGATAATCATCGCAAAAATTGAATAAAATACCATAAACACAAATGACTCAAGGAAGTCCGCAGGCTTCGTTAAATGTCGGAACTCTATGATCAAGACCAAATCATGAAACAGAAAGACTCCCCTTTAATAGAAAATTTTTAGAAAAAATATTTCCTGCACAAATTACATATGTAGAGGCTTGAGAGTCGAAAAAAGATTGCATTTTGGATGCATTGACTCAAGGAAGTCTAGTGACTTCGTTAGAAGTCGAAATCCTTTTTTTAAAACCAAACTATAAACTAGATAAACTCACTTTTATTATAAAAATTTTCTAAAAAATGATTGTGGTAAAAAAATAATACATTTAAAGGCTCTACATGTTATCCAAATTGCATTTCTACGTATGTTGATTCCAAAAATAAAGAGGGAAGTCATCCTTTAAATTGAAAATAAGGATGAAACACCAATTTCTAAGCATCCAAATCCTAAACATTTTCCTGTATACTGTGGGGAACTGAAAGACAGAGGTCACAGAAAAAGAATGAGGTCATTCCCACTTCGTATGAAGAAGTTATGAGAAAAATAGTCGAAAAAGAGATTACACAAAACCTTGGGGGACAAAGAGAGTTATATAAGTACACAATATTTATAATAAGGGATATTTTTGAGTTTGGTTCCTATAAAATGTCACACCTTTTCCTTCGGTACCTAACTTGTCGGAATTTGAGTTTGGTGTGGGTCCCAACCAAGCAGTTGACTTTACGGATGACTGGTGGACCGTTCACAAGCTATGTTGGAGCACAACTTGTTGCTCGCCCCCCCGCAAAATTTTGTAAATAAATACGTGTCTTTGTGAATAATTGTATCAACAATCATTATTTAATTTAACTAGTTCACTAACACGGACCACGGTAGGGAAATCTCTCTAGATCTTTTTCTAAACACGTTACGAGCGTTCCAGAGAAATAAGGATGACTTATCTGACTGCCATGATAACTATGGATTTAAATAAAATGGAAATAAATTTAATTAATACAATAATGATTAATTTGAAAAATTAATAGGGTCATTTACATGGATTCCTTTGTTCAATACAATAATGGTTAGTTTGAATGTTTAAGGAAACGATTATTGGGGTTTACATGAGAGATAGATTTTGAATGATTTACCGGTAAACAATGAAGGGAGCTATGCTTATACTTTTGATTTAATTTTGTGTAAACAGGTGATCATATGAGAAAATAACAGTAGCTCAGTGTATGATTTGAGATTAGCAATGAAAGAAGATGGCAATGGTATTAAGGGTGGAACCTAAAACCTCGTGAATGAAAATCAACAACTCTCATTTCTCAAACATAGAGTATGTAGAAGATAAGGCGTAGTTAGTGAATAAAACGGAGTTTAGAATTTTATTAGACATTTAAAAATTTTAACTCTAAATTGGATGGTCTACACGGTGTCAATCAACGCCAATTCGTTGATTGGGCATCAAACTCAGATATTGACAAAGTTAGGCACCAAACGCGAAAGTGTACCATTTTATAGGTACCAAACTCGAAATATCCCTTCTAATAATGAACTTATAATCTATTAAAAAGGTCATAGATTACCTATAATAAAACATGGAAAGAAGGAGATAAGGTTTGCAACCGTTAATAACTTCTCAACGATTATGGGATCTTCTTTAAGCTAGATAATCATTGCAAAATTTGAATAAAATACCATAAACACAAATGACTCAAGGAAGTCCGCAGGCTTCGTTAGATGTTGGAACTCTACGATCAAGACCAAATCATGAAACAGAAAGACTCCCCTTTAATAGAAAATTTTTAGAAAAAATATTTCCTGCACAAATTACATGTGTAGAGTCTTGAGAGTCGAAAAAATCTTGCATTTTGGATGCATTGACTCAAGGAAGTCCAGTGACTTCGTTAGAAGTTGAAATCCTTTTTTTAAAACCAAACTATAAACTAGATAAACTCATTTTTATTATAAAATTTTCTAAAAAATGATTGTGGTAAAAAAATAATACATTTAAAAGCTCTACATGTTATCCAAATTGCATTTCTACGTATGTTGATTCCAAAAATAAAGAGGGAAGTCATCCTTTACATTGAAAATAAGGATGAAACACCAATTTCTAAGCGTCCAAATCCTAAACATTTTCCTATATACTGTGGGGAACTGAAAGACAGAGGTAACAGAAAAAGAATGAGGTCAATCCCACTTCGTATGAAGAAGTTATGAGAAAAATAGTCGAAAAAGAGATTACACAAAACCTTGGGGGACAAAGAGAGTTATATAAGTAGAAAATATTTATAATAAGGGGTATTTTGAGTTTAGTACCTATAAAATGGCACACCTTTGCCTTTGGTACCTAACTTTGTCGGAATTTGAGTTTGGTGTGGGTCCCAACCAAGCAGTTGACTTAACGGATGACTGGTGGACCGTTCACAAGCTATGTTGGAGCACAACTTGTTGCTCGCCCCCCCGCAAAATTTTGTAAATAAATACGTGTCTTTGTGAATAATTGTATCAACAATCATTATTTAATTTAACTAGTTCACCAACATGGACCACGGTAGGGAAATCTCTCTAGATCATTTTCCAAACATGTTACGAGCGTTCCAGAGAAATAAGGCTGACTTATCTGACTGCCATGTTAACTGTGGAACCTAAAACCTCGTGAATGAAAATCAACAACTCTCATTTCTCAAACATGGAGTATGTAGAAGATAAGGCGAAGTTAGTGAACAAAACGGAGTTTAGAATTTTATTAGACATTTAACATTTTTAACTCTAAATTAGATGGTCTATACGGTGTCAATCAACGCCAATTCGTTGACTGGGCACAAAACTAAGATATTGACAAAGTTAGGCACCAAACGCGAAAGTGTACCATTTTATAGGCACCAAACTCGAAATATCCCTTCTAATAATGAACTTTAATCTATTAAAATGGTCATAGGTTACCTATAATAAAACATGGAAAGAAGGAGATAAGGTTTGCAACTGTTAATAACTTCTCAACGATTCTGGGATCTTCTTTAAGCTAGATAATCATTGCAAAAATTGAATAAAATACCATAAACACAAAAGACTCAAGGAAGTCCGCAGGCTTCGTTAGATATTGTAACTCTATGATCAAGACCAAATTATGAAAAAGAAAGACTCCCCTTTAATAGAAAATTTTCAGATAAAATATTTCCTGCACAAATTACATGTTTAGAGGCTTGAGAGTCGAAAAAAGCTTGCATTTTGGATGCATTGACTCAAGGAAGTCCAGTGTCTTCGTTAGAAGTCGAAATCCTTTTTTTAAAACCGAAATATAAACTAGATAAACTCATTTTTATTTTAAAATTTTCTAAAAAATGATTGTGGTAAAAAATAATACATTGAAAGGATCTACATGTTATCCAAATTGCATTTCTACGTATGTTGATTCCAAAAATAAAGAGGGAAGTCATCCTTTACATTGAAAATAAGGATGAAACACCAATTGCTAAGCGTCCAAATCCTAAAAATTTTCCTGTATACTGTGGGGAACTGAAAGACATAGGTAACAGAAAAAGAATGAGGTCATTCCCACTTCGTATGAAGAAGTTATGAGCAAAATAGTCGAAAAAGAGATTACACAAAACCTTGGGAGACAAAGAGAGTTATAAAAGTATACAATATTTATAATAAGGGATATTTTGAGTTTGGTGCCTATAAAATGGCACACCCTTTCCTTTTGTACCTAATTTTGTCGGAAGTTGAGTTTGGTGTGGGTCCCAATCAAGCAGTTGACTTAACGGATGACTGGTTGACCGTTCACAAGCTGTGTTGGAGCACAACTTGTTGCCCAGCCACCCGCCAACTTTTGTAAATAAATACGTGTCTTTGTGAATAATTGTTTAAACAATAATTATTTAATTTAACTAGTTCACTAACACGGACGACGGTAGGGAAATCTCTCTAGAGCATTTTCCAAACACGTTACGGGCCTTCCAGAGAAATACGGCTGACTTATATGACTGCCATGATAACTATGGATTTACATAAAATGGAAACAAATTTAATTAATACAAAAATGATTAATTTGAAAAATGAATAGGGTCTTATACATGGATTCTTTTGTTCAATACAATAATGGTTAGTTTTAAGGTTTAAGGAAACGATTATTGGGGTTTACCTGAGAGATAGATTTTGGATGATTTACGGGTGAACAATTAAAGGATCAATGCTTATACTTTGGATTTAATTTTTTGTAAACAGGTGGTCATATGAGAAAATAACAGTATCTTAGTGTATGATTTGAGATTAGCAATGAAAGAAGATGGCAATGGTATTAAGAGTGGAACCTAAAACCTCGTGAATGAAATCAACAACTCTCGTTTCTCAAACATGGAGTATGTAGAAGATAAGGCGCAGTTAGTGAATAAAACGGAGTTTAGAATTTTATTAGACATTTAACATTTTTAACTCTAAATTAGATGGTCTATACGGTGTCAATCAACGCCAATTCGTTGACTGGGCACCAAACTAAGATATTGACAAAGTTAGGCACCAAACGCGAAAGTGTACCATTTTATAGACACCAAACTCAAAATATCTCTTGTAATAATGAACTTATAATCTTTTAAAAAGGTCATAGATTACCTATAATAAAACATGGAAAGAAGGAGATAAGGTTTGCAACTGTTAATAACTTCTCAACGATTATGGGATCTTCTTTAAGCTAGATAATCATCGCAAAAATTGAATAAAATACCATAAACACACAAGACTCAAGGAAGTCCGCAGGCTTCGTTAGATATCGGAACTCTATGATCAAGACCAAATTATGAAAAAGAAAGACTCCCCTTTAATAGAAAATTTTCAGATAAAATATTTCCTGCACAAATTACATGTTTAGAGGCTTGAGAGTCGAAAAAAGCTTGCATTTTGGATGCATTGACTCAAGGAAGTCCAGTGTCTTCGTTAGAAGTCGAAATCCTTTTTTTAAAACCAAACTATAAACTAGATAAACTCATTTTTATTTTAAAATTTTCTAAAAAATGATTGTCATAAAAGATAATACATTGAAAGGATCTACATGTTATCCAAATTGCATTTCTACGTATGTTGATTCCAAAAATAAAGAGGGAAGTCATCCTTTACATTGAAAATAAGGATGAAACACCAATTGCTAAGCGTCCAAATCCTAAAAGTTTCCTGTATACTGTGGGGAACTGAAAGACATAGGTAACAGAAAAAGAATGAGGTCATTCCCACTTCGTATGAAGAAGTTATGAGCTAAATAGTCGAAAAAGAGATTACACAAAACCTTGGGAGACAAAGAGAGTTATAAAAGTATAAAATATTTATAATAAGGGATATTTTGAGTTTGGTGCCTATAAAATGGCACACCCTTGCCTTTTGTACCTAATTTTGTCGGAAGTTGAGTTTGGTGTGGGTCCCAATCAAGCAGTTGACTTAACGGATGACTGGTTGACCGTTCACAAGCTGTGTTGGAGCACAACTTGTTGCTCAGCCACCCGCCAACTTTTGTAAATAAATACGTGTCTTTGTGAATAATTGGTTAAACAATAATTATTTAATTTAACTAGTTCACTAACACAGACCACGGTAGGAAAATCTCTCTAGAGCATTTTCCAAACACGTTACGGGCCTTCCAGAGAAATACGGATGACTTATATGACTGCCATGATAACTATGTATTTACATAAAATGGAAACAAATTTAATTAATACAAAAATGATTAATTTGAAAAATGAATAGGGTCTTATACATGGATTCTTTTGTTCAATACAATAATGGTTAGTTTTAAGGTTTAAGGAAACGATTATTGGGGTTTACCTGAGAGATAGATTTTGGATGATTTACGGGTGAACAATTAAAGGATCAATGCTTATACTTTGGATTTAATTTTTTGTAAACAGGTGGTCATATGAGAAAATAACAGTATCTTAGTGTATGATTTGAGATTAGCAATGAAAGAAGATGGCAATGGTATTAAGAGTGGAACCTAAAACCTCGTGAATGAAATCAACAACTCTCGTTTCTCAAACATGGAGTATGTAGAAGATAAGGCGCAGTTAGTGAATAAAACGGAGTTTAGAATTTTATTAGACATTTAACATTTTTAACTCTAAATTAGATGGTTTGTACGGTGTCAATCAACGCCAATTCGTTGACTGGGCACCAAACTAAGATATTGACAAAGTTAGGCACCAAACGCGAAAGTGTACCATTTTATAGGCACCAAACTCAAAATATCCCTTCTAATAATGAACTTATAATCTTTTAAAAAGGTCATAGATTACCTATAATAAAACATGGAAAGAAGGAGATAAGGTTTGCAACTGTTAATAACTTCTCAACGATTCTGGGATCTTCTTTAAGCTAGATAATCATCGCAAAAATTGAATAAAATACCATAAACACAAAAGACTCAAGGAAGTCCGCAGTCTTCGTTAGATATCGGAACTCTATGATCAAGACCAAATTATGAAAAAGAAAGACTCCCCTTTAATAGAAAATTTTCAGATAAAATATTTCCTGCACAAATTACATGTTTAGAGGCTTGAGAGTCGAAAAAAGCTTGCATTTTGGATGCATTGACTCAAGGAAGTCCAGTGTCTTCGCTAGAAGTCGAAATCCTTTTTTTAAAACCAAACTATAAACTAGATAAACTCATTTTTATTTTAAAATTTTCTAAAAAATGATTGTCATAAAAGATAATACATTGAAAGGATCTACATGTTATCCAAATTGCATTTCTACGTATGTTGATTCCAAAAATAAAGAGGGAAGTCATCCTTTACATTGAAAATAAGGATGAAACACCAATTGCTAAGCGTCCAAATCCTAAAATTTTCCTGTATACTGTGGGGAACTGAAAGACATAGGTAACAGAAAAAGAATGAGGTCATTCCCACTTCGTATGAAGAAGTTATGAGCAAAATAGTCGAAAAAGAGATTACACAAAACCTTGGGAGACAAAGAGAGTTATAAAAGTATACAATATTTATAATAAGGGATATTTTGAGTTTGGTGCCTATAAAATGGCACACCCTTGCCTTTTGTACCTAATTTTGTCGGAAGTTGAGTTTGGTGTGGGTCCCAATCAAGCAGTTGACTTAACGGATGACTGGTTGACCGTTCACAAGCTGTGTTGGAGCACAACTTGTTGCTCAGCCACCCGCCAACTTTTGTAAATAAATACGTGTCTTTGTGAATAATTGGTTAAACAATAATTATTTAATTTAACTAGTTCACTAACACGGACCACGGTAGGAAAATCTCTCTAGAGCATTTTCCAAACACGTTACGGGCCTTCCAGAGAAATACGGATGACTTATATGACTGCCATGATAACTATGGATTTACATAAAATGGAAACAAATTTAATTAATACAAAAATGATTAATTTGAAAAATGAATAGGGTCTTATACATGGATTCTTTTGTTCAATACAATAATGGTTAGTTTTAAGGTTTAAGGAAACGATTATTGGGGTTTACCTGAGAGATAGATTTTGGATGATTTACGGGTGAACAATTAAAGGATCAATGCTTATACTTTGGATTTAATTTTTTGTAAACAGGTGGTCATATGAGAAAATAACAGTATCTTAGTGTATGATTTGAGATTAGCAATGAAAGAAGATGGCAATGGTATTAAGAGTGGAACCTAAAACCTCGTGAATGAAATCAACAACTCTCGTTTCTCAAACATGGAGTATGTAGAAGATAAGGCGCAGTTAGTGAATAAAACGGAGTTTAGAATTTTATTAGACATTTAACATTTTTAACTCTAAATTAGATGGTCTGTACGGTGTCAATCAACGCCAATTCGTTGACTGGGCACCAAACTAAGATATTGACAAAGTTAGGCACCAAACGCGAAAGTGTACCATTTTATAGGCACCAAACTCAAAATATCCCTTCTAATAATGAACTTATAATCTTTTAAAAAGGTCATAGATTACCTATAATAAAACATGGAAAGAAGGAGATAAGGTTTGCAACTGTTAATAACTTCTCAACGATTCTGGGATCTTCTTTAAGCTAGATAATCATCGCAAAAATTGAATAAAATATCATAAACACAAAAGACTCAAGGAAGTCCGCAGGCTTCGTTAGATATCGGAACTCTATGATCAAGACCAAATTATGAAAAAGAAAGACTCCCCTTTAATAGAAAATTTTCAGATAAAATATTTCCTGCACAACTTACATGTTTAGAGGCTTGAGAGTCGAAAAAAGCTTGCATTTTGGATGCATTGACTCAAGGAAGTCCAGTGTCTTCGTTAGAAGTCAAAATCCTTTTTTTAAAACCAAACTATAAACTAGATAAACTCATTTTTATTTTAAAATTTTCTAAAAAATGATTGTCATAAAAGATAATACATTGAAAGGATCTACATGTTATCCAAATTGCATTTCTACGTATGTTGATTCCAAAAATAAAGAGGGAAGTCATCCTTTACATTGAAAATAAGGATGAAACACCAATTGCTAAGCGTCCAAATCCTAAAATTTTCCTGTATACTGTGGGGAACTGAAAGACATAGGTAACAGAAAAAGAATGAGGTCATTCCCACTTCGTATGAAGAAGTTATGAGCAAAATAGTCGAAAAAGAGATTACACAAAACCTTGGGAGACAAAGAGAGTTATAAAAGTATACAATATTTATAATAAGGGATATTTTGAGTTTGGTGCCTATAAAATGGCACACCCTTGCCTTTTGTACCTAATTTTGTCGGAAGTTGAGTTTGGTGTGGGTCCCAATCAAGCAGTTGACTTAACGGATGACTGGTTGACCGTTCACAAGCTGTGTTGGAGCACAACTTGTTGCTCAGCCACCCGCCAACTTTTGTAAATAAATACGTGTCTTTGTGAATAATTGGTTAAACAATAATTATTTAATTTAACTAGTTCACTAACACGGACCACGGTAGGAAAATCTCTCTAGAGCATTTTCCAAACACGTTACGGGCCTTCCAGAGAAATACGGATGACTTATATGACTGCCATGATAACTATGGATTTACATAAAATGGAAACAAATTTAATTAATACAAAAATGATTAATTTGAAAAATGAATAGGGTCTTATACATGGATTCTTTTGTTCAATACAATAATGGTTAGTTTTAAGGTTTAAGGAAACGATTATTGGGGTTTACCTGAGAGATAGATTTTGGATGATTTACGGGTGAACAATTAAAGGATCAATGCTTATACTTTGGATTTAATTTTTTGTAAACAGGTGGTCATATGAGAAAATAACAGTATCTTAGTGTATGATTTGAGATTAGCAATGAAAGAAGATGGCAATGGTATTAAGAGTGGAACCTAAAACCTCGTGAATGAAATCAACAACTCTCGTTTCTCAAACATGGAGTATGTAGAAGATAAGGCGCAGTTAGTGAATAAAACGGAGTTTAGAATTTTATTAGACATTTAACATTTTTAACTCTAAATTAGATGGTCTATACGGTTTCAATCAACGCCAATTCGTTGACTGGGCACCAAACTAAGATATTGACAAAGTTAGGCACCAAACGCGAAAGTGTACCATTTTATAGGCACCAAACTCAAAATATCCCTTCTAATAATGAACTTATAATCTTTTAAAAAGGTCATAGATTACCTATAATAAAACATGGAAAGAAGGAGATAAGGTTTGCAACTGTTAATAACTTCTCAACGATTCTGGGATCTTCTTTAAGCTAGATAATCATCGCAAAAATTGAATAAAATATCATAAACACAAAAGACTCAAGAAAGTCCGCAGGCTTCGTTAGATATCGGAACTCTATGATCAAGACCAAATTATGAAAAAGAAAGACTCCCCTTTAATAGAAAATTTTCAGATAAAATATTTCCTGCACAACTTACATGTTTAGAGGCTTGAGAGTCGAAAAAAGCTTGCATTTTGGATGCATTGACTCAAGGAAGTCCAGTGTCTTCGTTAGAAGTCGAAATCCTTTTTTTAAAACCAAACTATAAACTAGATAAACTCATTTTTATTTTAAAATTTTCTAAAAAATGATTGTCATAAAAGATAATACATTGAAAGGATCTACATGTTATCCAAATTGCATTTCTACGTATGTTGATTCCAAAAATAAAGAGGGAAGTCATCCTTTACATTGAAAATAAGGATGAAACACCAATTGCTAAGCGTCCAAATCCTAAAATTTTCCTGTATACTGTGGGGAACTGAAAGACATAGGTAACAGAAAAAGAATGAGGTCATTCCCACTTCGTATGAAGAAGTTATGAGCAAAATAGTCGAAAAAGAGATTACACAAAACCTTGGGAGACAAAGAGAGTTATAAAAGTATACAATATTTATAATAAGGGATATTTTGAGTTTGGTGCCTATAAAATGGCACACCCTTGCCTTTTGTACCTAATTTTGTCGGAAGTTGAGTTTGGTGTGGGTCCCAATCAAGCAGTTGACTTAACGGATGACTGGTTGACCGTTCACAAGCTGTGTTGGAGCACAACTTGTTGCTCAGCCACCCGCCAAATTTTGTAAATAAATACGTGTCTTTGTGAATAATTGGTTAAACAATAATTATTTAATATAACTAGTTCACTAACACGGACCACGGTAGGAAAATCTCTCTAGAGCATTTTCCAAACACGTTACGGGCCTTCCAGAGAAATACGGATGACTTATATGACTGCCATGATAACTATGGATTTACATAAAATGCAAACAAATTTAATTAATACAAAAATGATTAATTTGAAAAATGAATAGGGTCTTATACATGGATTCTTTTGTTCAATACAATAATGGTTAGTTTGAAGGTTTAAGGAAACAATTATTGGGGTTTACCTGAGAGATAGATTTTGGATGATTTACGGGTGAACAATGAAAGGATCAATGCTTATACTTTGGATTTAATTTTGTGTAAACAGGTGGTCATATGATAAAATAATAGTATCTCAGTGTATGATTTGAGATTAGCAATGAAAGAAGATGGCAATGGTATTAAGAGTGGAACCTAAAACCTCGTGAATGAAATCAACAACTCTCGTTTCTCAAACATGGAGTATGTAGAAGATAAGGCGCAGTTAGTGAATAAAACGGAGTTCATAATTTTATTATACATTTCACATTTGTAACTCTAAATTGGATGGTCAACACGGTCAATCAACGCCAATTCGTTGACTGGGCACCAAACTCATATATTGACAAAGTTAGGCACCAAACGCGAAAGTGTACCATTTTATAGGAACCAAACTCAAAATATCCCTTCTAATAATGAACTTATAATCTTTTAAAAAGGTCATAGATTACCTATAATAAAACATGGAAATAAGGAGATAAGGTTTGCAACCGTTAATAACTTCTCAACGATTATGGTATCTTCTTTAAGCTAGATAATCATTGCAAAATTTGAATAAAATACCATAAACACAAATGACTCAAGGAAGTCCGCAGGCTTCGTTAGATGTCGGGACTCTATGATCAAGACCAAATCATGAAAAAAAAGACTCCCTTTTAAAAGAAAATTTTCAGAAAAAATATTTCCTGCACAAATTACATGTTTAGAGGCTTGAGAGTCGAAAAAATCTTGCATTTTGGATGCATTGACTCAAGGAAGTCTAGTGACTTCGTTAGAAGTCGAAATCCTTTTTTTAAAACCAAACTATAAACTAGATAAACTCATTTTTATTATAAAATTTTCTAAAAAATAATTGTGGTAAAAAATAATACATTTAAAGGCTCTACATGTTATCCAAATTGCATTTCTACGTATGTTGATTCCAATAATAAAGAGGGAAGTCATCCTTTACATTGAAAACAAGGATGAAACACCAATTAATAAGCGTCCAAATCCTAAAAATTTTCCTGTATACTTTGGGGAACTGAAAGACATAGGTAACAGAAAAAGAATGAGGTCATTCCCACTTCGTATGAAGAAGTTATGAGCAAAATAGTCGAAAAAGAGATTACACAAAACCTTGGGGGAAAAAGAGAGTTATAAAAGTATACAATATTTATAATAAGGGATATTTTGAGTTTGGTGCTTATAAAATGGCACACCCTTTCCTTTTGTACCTAACTTTGTCGGAAGTTGAGTTTGGTGTGGGTCCCAATCAAGCAGTTGACTTAACGGATGACTGGTTGACCGTTCACAAGCTGTGTTGGAGCACAACTTGTTGCTCAGCCACCCTCCAACTTTTGTAAATAAATACGTGTCTTTGTGAATAATTGTTTAAACAATAATTATTTAATTTAACTAGTTCACTAACACGGACCACGGTAGGGAAATCTCTCTAGAGCATTTTCCAAACACGTTACGGGCGTTCCAGAGAAATACGGCTGACTTATATGACTGCCATGATAACTATGGATTTACATAAAATGGAAACAAATTTAATTAATACAAAAATGAATAGGGTCTTATACATGGATTCTTTTGTTCAATACAATAATGGTTAGTTTGAAGGTTTAAGGAAACGATTATTGGGGTTTACCTGAGAGATAGATTTTGGATGATTTACGGGTGAACAATGAAAGGATCAATGCTTATACTTTGGATTTAATTTTGTGTAAACAGGTGTTCATGTGAGAAAATAACAGTATCTCAGTGTATGATTTGATATTATCAATGAAAGAAGATGGCAATGGTATTAAGAGTGGAACCTAAAACCTCGTGAATGAAATCAACAACTCTCGTTTCTCAAACATGGAGTATGTAGAAGATAAGGCGCAGTTAGTGAATAAAACGGAGTTTAGAATTTTATTAGACATTTAACATTTTTAACTCTAAATTAGATGGTCTATACGGTTTCAATCAACGCCAATTCGTTGACTGGGCACCAAACTAAGATATTGACAAAGTTAGGCACCAAACGCGAAAGTGTACCATTTTATAGGCACCAAACTCAAAATATCCCTTCTAATAATGAACTTATAATCTTTTAAAAAGGTCATAGATTACCTATAATAAAACATGGAAAGAAGGAGATAAGGTTTGCAACTGTTAATAACTTCTCAACGATTCTGGGATCTTCTTTAAGCTAGATAATCATCGCAAAAATTGAATAAAATATCATAAACACAAAAGACTCAAGAAAGTCCGCAGGCTTCGTTAGATATCGGAACTCTATGATCAAGACCAAATTATGAAAAAGAAAGACTCCCCTTTAATAGAAAATTTTCAGATAAAATATTTCCTGCACAACTTACATGTTTAGAGGCTTGAGAGTCGAAAAAAGCTTGCATTTTGGATGCATTGACTCAAGGAAGTCCAGTGTCTTCGTTAGAAGTCAAAATCCTTTTTTTAAAACCAAACTATAAACTAGATAAACTCATTTTTATTTTAAAATTTTCTAAAAAATGATTGTCATAAAAGATAATACATTGAAAGGATCTACATGTTATCCAAATTGCATTTCTACGTATGTTGATTCCAAAAATAAAGAGGGAAGTCATCCTTTACATTGAAAATAAGGATGAAACACCAATTGCTAAGCGTCCAAATCCTAAAATTTTCCTGTATACTGTGGGGAACTGAAAGACATAGGTAACAGAAAAAGAATGAGGTCATTCCCACTTCGTATGAAGAAGTTATGAGCAAAATAGTCGAAAAAGAGATTACACAAAACCTTGGGAGACAAAGAGAGTTATAAAAGTATACAATATTTATAATAAGGGATATTTTGAGTTTGGTGCCTATAAAATGGCACACCCTTGCCTTTTGTACCTAATTTTGTCGGAAGTTGAGTTTGGTGTGGGTCCCAATCAAGCAGTTGACTTAACGGATGACTGGTTGACCGTTCACAAGCTGTGTTGGAGCACAACTTGTTGCTCAGCCACCCGCCAACTTTTGTAAATAAATACGTGTCTTTGTGAATAATTGTTTAAACAATAATTATTTAATTTAACTAGTTCACTAACACGGACCACGGTAGGGAAATCTCTCTAGAGCATTTTCCAAACACGTTACGGGCGTTCCAGAGAAATACGGCTGACTTATATGACTGCCATGATAACTATGGATTTACATAAAATGGAAACAAATTTAATTAATACAAAAATGAATAGGGTCTTATACATGGATTCTTTTGTTCAATACAATAATGGTTAGTTTGAAGGTTTAAGGAAACGATTATTGGGGTTTACCTGAGAGATAGATTTTGGATGATTTACGGGTGAACAATGAAAGGATCAATGCTTATACTTTGGATTTAATTTTGTGTAAACAGGTGTTCATGTGAGAAAATAACAGTATCTCAGTGTATGATTTGATATTATCAATGAAAGAAGATGGCAATGGTATTAAGAGTGGAACCTAAAACCTCGTGAATGAAATCAACAACTCTCGTTTCTCAAACATGGAGTATGTAGAAGATAAGGCGCAGTTAGTGAATAAAACGGAGTTTAGAATTTTATTAGACATTTAACATTTTTAACTCTAAATTAGATGGTCTATACGGTTTCAATCAACGCCAATTCGTTGACTGGGCACCAAACTAAGATATTGACAAAGTTAGGCACCAAACGCGAAAGTGTACCATTTTATAGGCACCAAACTCAAAATATCCCTTCTAATAATGAACTTATAATCTTTTAAAAAGGTCATAGATTACCTATAATAAAACATGGAAAGAAGGAGATAAGGTTTGCAACTGTTAATAACTTCTCAACGATTCTGGGATCTTCTTTAAGCTAGATAATCATCGCAAAAATTGAATAAAATATCATAAACACAAAAGACTCAAGAAAGTCCGCAGGCTTCGTTAGATATCGGAACTCTATGATCAAGACCAAATTATGAAAAAGAAAGACTCCCCTTTAATAGAAAATTTTCAGATAAAATATTTCCTGCACAACTTACATGTTTAGAGGCTTGAGAGTCGAAAAAAGCTTGCATTTTGGATGCATTGACTCAAGGAAGTCCAGTGTCTTCGTTAGAAGTCGAAATCCTTTTTTTAAAACCAAACTATAAACTAGATAAACTCATTTTTATTTTAAAATTTTCTAAAAAATGATTGTCATAAAAGATAATACATTGAAAGGATCTACATGTTATCCAAATTGCATTTCTACGTATGTTGATTCCAAAAATAAAGAGGGAAGTCATCCTTTACATTGAAAATAAGGATGAAACACCAATTGCTAAGCGTCCAAATCCTAAAATTTTCCTGTATACTGTGGGGAACTGAAAGACATAGGTAACAGAAAAAGAATGAGGTCATTCCCACTTCGTATGAAGAAGTTATGAGCAAAATAGTCGAAAAAGAGATTACACAAAACCTTGGGAGACAAAGAGAGTTATAAAAGTATACAATATTTATAATAAGGGATATTTTGAGTTTGGTGCCTATAAAATGGCACACCCTTGCCTTTTGTACCTAATTTTGTCGGAAGTTGAGTTTGGTGTGGGTCCCAATCAAGCAGTTGACTTAACGGATGACTGGTTGACCGTTCACAAGCTGTGTTGGAGCACAACTTGTTGCTCAGCCACCCGCCAAATTTTGTAAATAAATACGTGTCTTTGTGAATAATTGGTTAAACAATAATTATTTAATATAACTAGTTCACTAACACGGACCACGGTAGGAAAATCTCTCTAGAGCATTTTCCAAACACGTTACGGGCCTTCCAGAGAAATACGGATGACTTATATGACTGCCATGATAACTATGGATTTACATAAAATGCAAACAAATTTAATTAATACAAAAATGATTAATTTGAAAAATGAATAGGGTCTTATACATGGATTCTTTTGTTCAATACAATAATGGTTAGTTTGAAGGTTTAAGGAAACAATTATTGGGGTTTACCTGAGAGATAGATTTTGGATGATTTACGGGTGAACAATGAAAGGATCAATGCTTATACTTTGGATTTAATTTTGTGTAAACAGGTGGTCATATGATAAAATAATAGTATCTCAGTGTATGATTTGAGATTAGCAATGAAAGAAGATGGCAATGGTATTAAGAGTGGAACCTAAAACCTCGTGAATGAAATCAACAACTCTCGTTTCTCAAACATGGAGTATGTAGAAGATAAGGCGCAGTTAGTGAATAAAACGGAGTTCATAATTTTATTATACATTTCACATTTGTAACTCTAAATTGGATGGTCAACACGGTCAATCAACGCCAATTCGTTGACTGGGCACCAAACTCATATATTGACAAAGTTAGGCACCAAACGCGAAAGTGTACCATTTTATAGGAACCAAACTCAAAATATCCCTTCTAATAATGAACTTATAATCTTTTAAAAAGGTCATAGATTACCTATAATAAAACATGGAAATAAGGAGATAAGGTTTGCAACCGTTAATAACTTCTCAACGATTATGGTATCTTCTTTAAGCTAGATAATCATTGCAAAATTTGAATAAAATACCATAAACACAAATGACTCAAGGAAGTCCGCAGGCTTCGTTAGATGTCGGGACTCTATGATCAAGACCAAATCATGAAAAAAAAGACTCCCTTTTAAAAGAAAATTTTCAGAAAAAATATTTCCTGCACAAATTACATGTTTAGAGGCTTGAGAGTCGAAAAAATCTTGCATTTTGGATGCATTGACTCAAGGAAGTCTAGTGACTTCGTTAGAAGTCGAAATCCTTTTTTTAAAACCAAACTATAAACTAGATAAACTCATTTTTATTATAAAATTTTCTAAAAAATAATTGTGGTAAAAAATAATACATTTAAAGGCTCTACATGTTATCCAAATTGCATTTCTACGTATGTTGATTCCAATAATAAAGAGGGAAGTCATCCTTTACATTGAAAACAAGGATGAAACACCAATTAATAAGCGTCCAAATCCTAAAAATTTTCCTGTATACTTTGGGGAACTGAAAGACATAGGTAACAGAAAAAGAATGAGGTCATTCCCACTTCGTATGAAGAAGTTATGAGCAAAATAGTCGAAAAAGAGATTACACAAAACCTTGGGGGAAAAAGAGAGTTATAAAAGTATACAATATTTATAATAAGGGATATTTTGAGTTTGGTGCTTATAAAATGGCACACCCTTTCCTTTTGTACCTAACTTTGTCGGAAGTTGAGTTTGGTGTGGGTCCCAATCAAGCAGTTGACTTAACGGATGACTGGTTGACCGTTCACAAGCTGTGTTGGAGCACAACTTGTTGCTCAGCCACCCTCCAACTTTTGTAAATAAATACGTGTCTTTGTGAATAATTGATTAAACAATAATTATTTAATTTAACTAGTTCACTAACACGGACCACGGTAGGGAAATCTCTCTAGAGCATTTTCCAAACACGTTACGGGCGTTCCAGAGAAATACGGCTGACTTATATGACTGCCATGATAACTATGGATTTACATAAAATGGAAACAAATTTAATTAATACAAAAATGAATAGGGTCTTATACATGGATTCTTTTGTTCAATACAATAATGGTTAGTTTGAAGGTTTAAGGAAACGATTATTGGGGTTTACCTGAGAGATAGATTTTGGATGATTTACGGGTGAACAATGAAAGGATCAATGCTTATACTTTGGATTTAATTTTGTGTAAACAGGTGTTCATGTGAGAAAATAACAGTATCTCAGTGTATGATTTGATATTATCAATGAAAGAAGATGGCAATGGTATTAAGAGTGGAACCTAAAACCTCGTGAATGAAATCAACAACTCTCGTTTCTCAAACATTGAGTATGTAGAAGATAAGGCGCAGTTAGTGAATAAAACGGAGGTCATAATTTTATTATACATTTCACATTTTTTACTCTAAATTGGATGGTCATCACGGTCAATCAACGCCAATTCGTTGACTGGGCACCAAACTCAAATATTGACAAAGTTAGGCACCAAACGCGAAAGTGTACCATTTTATAGGAACCAAACTCAAAATATCCCTTCTAATAATGAACTTATAATCTTTTAAAAAGGTCATAGATTACCTATAATAAAACATGGAAAGAAGGAGATAAGGTTTGCAACCGTTAATAACTTCTCAACGATTATGGGATCTTCTTTAAGCTAGATAATCATTGCAAAATTTGAATAAAATACCATAAACACAAATGACTCAAGGAAGTCCGCAGGCTTCGTTAGATGTCGGGACTCTATGATGAAGACCAAATCATGAAAAAAAAAAGACTCCCTTTTAATAGAAAATTTTCAGAAAAAATATTTCCTGCACAAATTACATGTTTAGAGGCTTGAGAGTCGAAAAAAGCTTGCATTTTGGATACGTTGACTCAAGGAAGTTTAGTGACTTCGTTAGTAGTTGAAATCCTTTTTTTAAAACCAAAATATAAACTAGATAAACTCATTTTTATTATAAAATTTTCTAAAAAATGATTGTGGTAAAAAATAATACATTTAAAGGCTCCACATGTTATCCAAATTGCATTTCTACGTATGTTGATTCCAAAAATAAAGAGGGAAGTCATCCTTTACATTGAAAACAAGGATGATACACCAATTGCTAAGCGTACAAACCCTAAAACCTTTCCTGTATACTGTCGGGAACTGAAATACATAGGTAATAGAAAAAGAATGAGGTCATTCCCACTTCGTAAGAAGAAGTTATGAGCAAAATAGGCGAAAAAGAGATTACACAAAACCTTGGGAGACAAAGAGAGTTATAAAAGTATACAATATTTATAATAAGGGATATTTTGAGTTTTGTGCCTATAAAATGGCACACCCTTGCCTTTTGTACCTAACTTTGTCGGAAGTTGAGTTTGGTGTGGGTCCCAATCAAGCAGTTGACTTAACGGATGACTGGTTGACCGTTCACAAGCTGTGTTGGAGCACAACTTGTTGCTCGGCCACCCGCCAACTTTTGTAAATAAATACGTGTCTTTGTGAATAATTGTTTAAACAATAATTATTTAATTTAACTAGTTCACTAACACGGACCACGGTAGGGAAATCTCTCTAGAGCATTTTCCAAACACGTTACGGGCGTTCCAGAGAAATACGGCTGACTTATATGACTGCCATGATAACTATGGATTTACATAAAATGGAAACAAATTTAATTAATACAGAAATGATTAATTTGAAAAATGAATAGGGTCTTATACATGGATTCTTTTGTTCAATAGAATAATGGTTAGTTTGAAGGTTTAAGGAAACGATTATTGGGGTTTACATGAGAGATAAATTTTGGATGATTTACGGATAAACAATGAAAGGATCAATGCTTATACTTTGGATTTAATTTTATGTAAATAGGTGGTCATATGAGAAAATAAAAGTATCTCAGTGTATGATTTGAGATTATCAATGAAAGAAGATGGCAATGGTATTAAGAGTGGAACCTAAAACCTCGTGAATGAAATCAACAACTCTCGTTTCTCAAACATGGAGTATGTAGAAGATAAGGCGCAGAAAAAATATTTCCTGCACAAATTACATGTTTAGAGGCTTGAGAGTCGAATAAAGCTTGCATTTTGGATGCATTGACTCAATGAAGTTTAGTGACTTCGTTAGAAGTTGAAATCCTTTTTTTTAAACCAAACTATAAACTAGATAAACTCATTTTTATTATAAAATTTTATAAAAAAATATTGTGGTAAAAAATAATACATTTAAAGGCTCCACATGTTATCCAAATTGCATATCTACGTATGTTGATTCCAAAAATAAAGAGGGAAGTCATCCTTTACATTGAAAATAAGGATGAAACACCAATTGCTTAGCATCCAAATTCTAAAATTTTTCCTGTATACTGTGGGGAACTGAAAGACATAGGTAACAGAAAAAGAATGAGGTCATTCCCACTTCGTATGAAGAAGTTATGAGCAAAATAGTCGAAAAAGAGATTACACAAAACCTTGGGAGACAAAGAGAGTTATAAAAGTATACAATATTTATAATAAGGGATATTTTGAGTTTGGTGCATATAAAATGGTATACTTTTTGAGAAATACACTGAGCTACAGTTACTTTTTCGACTTTTAATACCATCGCCATCTTCTTCCATTGCTAATCTCAAATCATACACTGAGCTACTGTTATTTTCTCATATGACAACCAGTTTACACAAAATTAAATCCAAAGAATAAGAATATATCCCTTCATTGTCTAAACGTAAATCATCTAAAACCTATATCTAATGTAAACCTCAATAATCGTTTCCTTAAACCTTCAAACTAACCATTTAAAAAATGAATCCATGTAAATGACTCTATTCATTTTCAAAGTTAATCATTATTGTATTCTTAAAATTTGTTTCCATTTTCTATAAATCCATAGTTACCATGGAAATCAGATCATGTTAGCTTTATTTCTCCAGAACGCTCGTAACGTGTTTGAAAAATGCTCTAGAGAGATTTCCCTAATGTGGTCCGTGTTAGTGAAGTAGTTAAATTAAACAATTATTGTTTAAACAATTATTGACAAATACACGTATTTATTTACAAAAGTTGGCAGGGGGCCGAGCAACAAGTTGTGCTCCAACAAAGCTTGTGAACGGTCAACCAGTCATCCGATAAGTCAATTGCTTGATTGGGATCCTCACCAAACTCAACTTCTGATTAAGTTAGGTACCAAAGGCAAAGGTATGCCATTTTATAGGCACCAAGCTAAAAATATCTCTTATTATAAATATTGTCTACTCATATAACTCTCTTTGTCCCCCAAGGTTTTGTGTAATCTCTTTTTCGACTATTTTCCCCATAACTTCTTCTCACGAAGTGGGAATGACATCATTATTTTTCTGTTACCTATGTCTTTCAGTTCCCCACAGTATACGAGAAAAATTTTAGGATTTGGGCGATTAATAATTGGTGTTTCTTTCTTATTTTCAATGTAAAGGATGACTTCCCTCTTTATTTTTTGAATCAACATACGTAGAAATGCAATTTGCATAACATGTAGAGCCTTTTAATGTATTATTTTTTACCGCAATCCTTTTTTAGAAAATTTTGTAATAAAAATGAGTTTATCTAGTTTATAGTTTGGTTTTAAAAAAAGGATTTCGACTTCTAACGAAGCATGCGGACTTCCTTGAGTCAATGCATCCAAAATGCAAGCTTTTTTCGACTCTCAAGCCTTTAGACATGTAATTTGTGCAGGGAATATTTTTTCTGAAAATTTTCTATTAAAGGGGAGTCTTTCTGTTTCATGATTTGGTCTTGATCATAGAGTTCCGACATCTAACGAAGCCTGCGGACTTCCTTGAGTCATTTGTACTTATGGTATTTAATTCAAATTTTGCAATGATTATCTAGCTTAAAGAAGATCCCATAATCGTTGAGAAGTTATTCACGGTTGCAAACCTTATCTCCTTCTTTCCATGTTTTATTATAGGTAATCTATGACCTTTTTAAAAGATTATAAGTTCATTATTGGAAGGGATATTTTGAGTTTGGTGCCTATAAAATGGTACACTTTCGCGTTTGGTTCCTAACTTTGTCAATATCTGAGTTTGGTGCCCAGTCAACGAATTGGCGTTGATTGACCGTGTTGACCATCCAATTTAGAGTTAAAAATGTGAAATGTGTAATAAAATTCTAACCTCCGTTTTATTCACTAACTGCGCCCTATCTTCTACATACTCCATGTTTTAGAAATGAGAGTTGTTGATGTTCATTCACGAGGTTTTAGGTTCCACTCTTAATACCATTGTCATCTTCTTTCATTGCTAATCTCAAATCATACACTGAGCTACTGTTATTTTCTCATAAGACCACCTGTTTACACAAAATTAAATCCAAAGTTTAAGCATAGCTCCCTTCATTGTTTACCGGTAAATCATCCAAAATCTATCTCTCATGTAAACCCCAATAATCGTTTCCTGAAACCTTCAAACTAACCATTATTGTATTGAACAAATGAATCCATGTAAATGACCCTATTCATTTTTCAAATTAATCATTATTGTATTAATTAAATTTGTTTCCATTTTATGTAAATCCATAGTTATCATGGCAGTCAGGTAAGTCAGGCATATTTCTCCGAAACGCTCGTAACGTGTTTGGAAAATGATCTAGAGAGATTACCCTATCGTGGTCCGTGTTAGTGAACTAGTTAAATTAAATAATGATTGTTTAAACAATTATTCACAAAGACACGTATTTATTTACAAAAGTTGGCGGGGGGCCGAGCAACAAGTTATGCTCCAACACAGCTTGTGAACGGTCCACCAGTCATCCGTTAAGTCAACTGCTTGAATGGGACCCACACCAAACTCAAATTCCGACAAAGTTTGGGTACCAAAGGCAAAGGTGAGCCATTTTATAGGCACCAAACTCAAAATACCCCTTATCATAAATATTGTATACTTATATAACTCTCTTTGTCCCCCAAGGGTTTGTGTAATCTCTTTTTCGACTATTTTTCTCATAACTTCTTCATACGAAGTGGGAATGACCTCATTCTTTTTCTGTTACATCTGTCTTTCCGTTCCCCACAGTATACAGGAAAATTTTTAGGATTTGGACTCTTAGAAATTGGTGTTTTATCATTATTTTCAATGTAAAGGATGAGTTCTCTCTTTATTTTTGGAATCAACATACGTAGAAATGCAATTTGGATAACATGTAGAGCCTTTAAATGTATTATTATTTACCACAATCATTTTTTAGAAAATTTTATAATAAAAATGAGTTTATCTAGTTTATAGTTTGGTTTTAAAAAAAGGATTTCGACTTCTAACGAAGTCACTGGACTTCTTTGAGTCAATGCATCCAAAATGCAAGCTTTTTTCGATTCTCAAGCCTGTAGACATGTAATTTGTGTAGGGAATATTTTTTCTGAAAATTTTCTATTAAAGGGGAGTCTTTCTGTTTTATGATTTGGTCTTGATCATAGACTTCCGACATCTAACAAAGCCTGCGGACTTCCTTGAGTCATTTGTGTTTATGGTATTTTATTCAAATTTTGCAATGATTATCTAGCTCAAAAAAGATCCCATAATCGTTGAGAAGTTATTAACGGTTGCAAACCTTATCTCCTTCTTTCCATGTTTTATTATAGGTAATCTATGACCTTTTTAAAAGATTATAAGTTCATTATTGGAAGGGATATTTTGACTTTGGTGCCTATAAAATGGTACACTTTCGCGTTTGGTTCCTAACTTTGTCAATATCTGAGTTTGGTGCCCAGTCAACGAATTGGCGTAGATTGACAGTGTTGACCATCCAATTTAGAGTTAAAAATTTGAAATGTCTAATAAAATTCTAACCTCCGTTTTATTCACTAACTGCGCCCTATCTTCTAAATACTCCATGTTTGAGAAATGAGAGTTGTTGATTTTCATTAACGAGGTTTTAGGTTCCACTCTTAATACCATTGCCATCTTCTTTCATTGCTAATCTTAAATCATACACTGAGATACTGTTATTTTCTCACATGACCACCTGTTTACACAAAATTAAATCCAAAGTATAAGCATAGCTCCCTTCATTGTTTACCGGTAAATCATCCAAAATCTATCTCTCATGTAAACCCCAATAATCGTTTCCTTAAACCTTCTAACTAACCATTATTGTATTGAACAAATGAATCCATGTATAAGACCCTAATCATTTTTCAAATTAATCATTATTGTATTAATTAAATTTGTTTCCATTTTATGTAAATCCATAGTTATCATGGCAGTCAGATAAGTCAACCTTATTTATCTGAAACGTTCGTAACGTGTTTGGAAAATGATCTAGAGAGATTACCCTACCGTGGTCCGTGTTAGTGAACTAGTTAAATTAAATAATGATTGTTTAAACAATTATTCACAAAGACACATATTTATTTACAAAAGTTGGCGGGGGGCCGAGAAACAAGATGTGCTCCAACACAGCTTGTGAACGGTCCACCAGTCATCCGTTAAGTCAACTGCTTGATTGGGACCCACACCAAACTCAAATTCTGACAAAGTTAGGTACCAAAGGCAAAGGTGTGCCATTTTATAGGCACCAAACTCAAAATACCCCTTATTATAAATATTGTCTACTTATGTAACTCTCTTTGTCCCCCAAGGGTTTGTGTAATCTCTTTCTCGACTATTTTGCTCATAACTTCTTCATACGAAGTGGGAATGACCTCATTATTTTTCTGTTACCTCTGTCTTTCCATTCCCCACAGTATACAGGAAATTTTTTAGGATTTGGATGCTTAGCAGTTGGTGTTTCATCCTTATTTTCAATGTAAAGGATGACTCCCCTCTTTATTTTTGGAATCAACATACGTAGAAATTCAATTTGGATAACATGTAAAGCCTTTAAATGTATTATTTTTTACCACAATCATTTTTTAAAAAATTTTATAAGAAAAATGAGTTTATCTAGTTTATAGTTTTGTTTTAAAAAAAGGATTTCGACTTCTAACGAAGTCACTGGACTTCCTTGAGTCAATGCATCCAAAATGCAAACTTTTTTCGACTATCAAGCCTCTAGACATGTAATTTGTGCAGGAAATATTTTTTCTGAAAATTTTCTATTAAAGGGGAGTCTTTCTGTTTCATGATTTGGTCTTGATCATAGAGTTCCAACATCTAACGAAGCCTGCGGAATTCCTTGAGTTATTTGTGTTTATGGTATTTTATTCAAATTTTGCAATGATTATCTAGCTTAAAGAAGATCCCATAATCGATGAGAATTTATTAACGGTTGAAAACCTTATATCCTTCTTTCCATGTTTTATTATAGGTATTCTATGACCTTTTTAAGAGATTAGAAGTTCATTATTAGAGGGATATTTCGAGTTTGGTGCCTATAAAATGGTACACTTTCGCGTTTGGTGCCTAACTTTGTCAATATCTGAGTTTGGTGCCCAGTCAACGAATTGTCGTTGATTGACACCGTGTTTACCATCCATTTTACAGTTAACAATGTTAAATGTCTAATAAAATTCTAAACTCCGTTTTATTCACTAACTGCGCCTTATCTTCTACATACTCCATGTTTGAGAAATGAGAGTTGTTTATTTTCATTCACGAGGTTTTAGGTTCCACTATTAATACCATTGCCATCTTCTTTCATTGCTAATCTCAAATCATACACTGAGCTACTGTTATTTTTTCATATGACGACCTGTTTACACAAAATTAAATCCAAAGTATATGCATAGCTCCCTTCATAGTTTACCGGTAAATCATCCAAAATCTATCTCTCATGTAAACCCCAATAATCGTTTCCTTAAATCTTCAAACTAACCATTATTGTATTGAACAAATGAATCCATGTAAATGACCCTATTCATTTTTCAAATTAATCATTATTGTATTAATTAAATTTGTTTCCATTTTATGTAAATCCATAGTTATCATGGCAGTCAGGTAAGTCAGGCAGATTTCTTCGGAACGCTCGTAACGTGTTTGGAAAATGATCTAGAGAGATTACCCTACCGTGGTCCGTGTTAGTGAACTAGTTAAATTAAATAATGATTGTTTAAACAATTATTCACAAAGACAAATATTTATTTACAAAAGTTGGCGGGGGGCCGAGAAACAAGTTGTGCTCCAACACAGCTTGTGAACGGTCCACCAGTCATCCGTTAAGTCAACTGCTTGATTGAGACCCACACCAAACTCAAATTCTGACAAAGTTAGGTACCAAAGGCAAAGGTGTGCCATTTTATAGGCACCAAACTAAAAATACCCCTTATTATAAATATTGTCTACTTATGTAACTCTCTTTGTCCCCCAAGGGTTTGTGTAATCTCTTTTTCGACTATTTTGCTCATAACTTCTTCATACGAAGTGGGAATGACCTCATTATTTTTCTGTTACCTCTGTCTTTCCGTTCCCCACAGTATACAGGAAATTTTTTAGGATTTGGATGCTTAGCAGTTGGTGTTTCATCCTTATTTTCAATGTAAAGGATGACTCCCCTCTTTATTTTTGGAATCAACATACGTAGAAATTCAATTTGGATAACATGTAAAGCCTTTAAATGTATTATTTTTTACCACAATCTTTTTTTAGAAAATTTTATAATAAAAATGAGTTTATATAGTTTATAGTTTTGTTTTAAAAAAAGGATTTCGACTTCTAACGAAGTCACTGGACTTCCTTGAGTCAATGCATCCAAAATGCAAACTTTTTTCGACTATCAAGCCTCTAGACATGTAATTTGTGCAGGAAATATTTTTTCTGAAAATTTTCTATTAAAGGGGAGTCTTTCTGTTTCATGATTTGGTCTTGATCATAGAGTTCCGACATCTAACGAAGCCTGCGGAATTCCTTGAGTTATTTGTGTTTATGGTATTTTATTCAAATTTTGCAATGATTATCTAGCTTAAATAAGATCCCATAATCGATGAGAAGTTATTAACGGTTGAAAACCTTATATCCTTCTTTCCATGTTTTATTATAGGTATTCTATGACCTTTTTAAGAGATTAGAAGTTCATTATTAGAGGGATATTTCGAGTTGGTGCCTATAAAATGGTACACTTTCGCGTTTGGTGCCTAACTTTGTCAATATATGAGTTTGGTGCCCAGTCAACGAATTGTCGTTTATTGACACCGTGTTTACCATCCATTTTACAGTTAACAATGTTAAATGTCTAATAAAATTCTAAACTCCGTTTTATTCACTAACTGCGCCTTATCTTCTACATACTCCATGTTTGAGAAATGAGAGTTGTTTATTTTCATTCACGAGGTTTTAGGTTCCACTATTAATACCATTGCCATCTTCTTTCATTGCTAATCTCAAATCATACACTGAGCTACTGTTATTTTTTCATATGACGACCTGTTTACACAAAATTAAATCCAAAGTATATGCATAGCTCCCTTCATAGTTTACCGGTAAATCATCCAAAATCTATCTCTCATGTAAACCCCAATAATCGTTTCCTTAAATCTTCAAACTAACCATTATTGTATTGAACAAATGAATCCATGTAAATGACCCTATTCATTTTTCAAATTAATCATTATTGTATTAATTAAATTTGTTTCCATTTTATGTAAATCCATAGTTATCATGGCAGTCAGGTAAGTCAGGCAGATTTCTTCGGAACGCTCGTAACGTGTTTGGAAAATGATCTAGAGAGATTACCCTACCGTGGTCCGTGTTAGTGAACTAGTTAAATTAAATAATGATTGTTTAAACAATTATTCACAAAGACAAATATTTATTTACAAAAGTTGGCGGGGGGCCGAGAAACAAGTTGTGCTCCAACACAGCTTGTGAACGGTCCACCAGTCATCCGTTAAGTCAACTGCTTGATTGGGACCCACACCAAACTCAAATTCTGACAAAGTTAGGTACCAAAGGCAAAGGTGTGCCATTTTATAGGCACCAAACTAAAAATACCCCTTATTATAAATATTGTCTACTTATGTAACTCTCTTTGTCCCCCAAGGGTTTGTGTAATCTCTTTTTCGACTATTTTTCTCATAACTTCTTCATACGAAGTGGGAATGACCTCATTATTTTTCTGTTACCTCTGTCTTTCCGTTCCCCACAGTATACAGGAAATTTTTTAGGATTTGGATGCTTAGCAGTTGGTGTTTCATCCTTATTTTCAATGTAAAGGATGACTCCCCTCTTTATTTTTGGAATCAACATACGTAGAAATTCAATTTGGATAACATGTAAAGCCTTTAAATGTATTATTTTTTACCACAATCATTTTTTAGAAAATTTTATAAGAAAATGAGTTTATCTAGTTTATAGTTTTGTTTTAAAAAAAGGATTTCGACTTCTAACGAAGTCACTGGACTTCCTTGAGTCAATGCATCCAAAATGCAAGCTTTTTTCGACTATCAAGCCTCTAGACATGTAATTTGTGCAGGAAATATTTTTTCTGAAAATTTTCTATTAAAGGGGAGTCTTTCTGTTTCATGATTTGGTCTTGATCATAGAGTTCCGACATCTAATGAAGCCTGCGGACTTCCTTGAGTTATTTGTGTTTATGGTATTTTATTCAAATTTTGCAATGATTATCTAGCTTAAAGAAGATCCCATAATCTATGAGAAGTTATTAACGGTTGAAAACCTTATATCCTTCTTTCCATGTTTTATTATAGGTATTCTATGACCTTTTTAAGAGATTAGAAGTTCATTATTAGAGGGATATTTCGAGTTTGGTGCCTATAAAATGGTACACTTTCGCGTTTGGTGCCTAACTTTGTCAATATCTGAGTTTGGTGCCCAGTCAACGAATTGTCGTTGATTGACACCGTGTTTACCATCCATTTTACAGTTAACAATGTTAAATGTCTAATAAAATTCTAAACTCCGTTTTATTCACTAACTGCGCCTTATCTTCTACATACTCCATGTTTGAGAAATGAGAGTTGTTTATTTTCATTCACGAGGTTTTAGGTTCAACTATTAATACCATTGCCATCTTCTTTCATTGCTAATCTCAAATCATACACTGAGCTACTGTTATTTTCTCATATGACGACCTGTTTACACAAAATTAAATCCAAAGTATAAGCATAGCTCCCTTCATAGTTTACCGGTAAATCATCCAAAATCTATCTCTCATGTAAACCCCAATAATCGTTTCCTTAAATCTTCAAACTAACCATTATTGTATTGAATAAATGAATCCATGTAAATGACCCTATTCATTTTTCAAATTAATCATTATTGTATTAATTAAATTTGTTTCCATTTTATGTAAATCCATAGTTATCATGGCAGTCAGGTAAGTCAGGCAGATTTCTTCGGAACGCTCGTAACGTGTTTGGAAAATGATCTAGAGAGATTACCCTACCGTGGTCCGTGTTAGTGAACTAGTTAAATTAAATAATGATTGTTTAAACAATTATTCACAAAGACACATATTTATTTACAAAAGTTGGCGGGGGGCCAAGAAACAAGTTGTGCTCCAACACAGCTTGTGAACGGTCCACCAGTCATTCGTTAAGTCAACTGCTTGATTGGGACCCACACCAAACTCAAATTCTGACAAAGTTAGGTACCAAAGGCAAAGGTGTGCCATTTTATAGGCACCAAACTAAAAATACCCCTTATTATAAATATTGTCTACTTATATAACTCTCTTTGTCCCCCAAGGGTTTGTGTAATCTCTTTTTCGACTATTTTGCTCATAACTTCTTCATACGAAGTGGGAATGACCTCATTCTTTTTCTGTTACCTCTGTCTTTCAGTTCCCCACAGTATACAAGAAAGTTTTTAGGATTTGGACGCTTATCAATTGGTGTTTTATCCTTATTTTCAATGTAAAGGATGACTCCCCTCTTTATTTTTGGAATCAACATACGTAGAAATTCAATTTGGATAACATGTAAAGCCTTTAAATGTATTATTTTTTACCATAATAATTTTTTAGAAAATTTTATAAGAAAAATGAGTTTATCTAGTTTATAGTTTTGTTTTAAAAAAAGGATTTCTACTTCTAACGAAGTCACTGGACTTCCTTGAGTCAATGCATCCAAAATGCAAGCTTTTTTCGACTATCAAGCCTCTAGACATGTAATTTGTGCAGGAAATATTTTTTCTGAAAATTTTCTATTAAAGGGGAGTCTTTTTGTTTCATGATTTGTTCTTGATCATAGAGTTCCGACATCTAACGAAGCCTGCGGACTTCCTTGAGTTATTTGTGTTTATGGTATTTTGTTCAAATTTTGCAATGATTATCTAGCTTAAAGAAGATCCCATAATCTATGAGAAGTTATTAACGGTTGAAAACCTTATATCCTTCTTTCCATGTTTTATTATAGGTATTCTATGACCTTTTTAAGAGATTAGAAGTTCATTATTAGAGGGATATTTCGAGTTTGGTGCCTATAAAATGGTACACTTTCGCGTTTGGTGCCTAACTTTGTCAATATCTGAGTTTGGTGCCCAGTCAACGAATTGTCGTTGATTTACACCGTGTTTACCATCCATTTTACAGTTAACAATGTTAAATGTCTAATAAAATTCTAAACTCCGTTTTATTCACTAACTGCGCCTTATCTTCTACATACTCCATGTTTGAGAAATGAGAGTTGTTTATTTTCATTCACGAGGTTTTAGGTTCAACTATTAATACCATTGCCATCTTCTTTCATTGCTAATCTCAAATCATACACTGAGCTACTGTTATTTTCTCATATGACGACCTGTTTACACAAAATTAAATCCAAAGTATAAGCATAGCTCCCTTCATAGTTTACCGGTAAATCATCCAAAATCTATCTCTCATGTAAACCCCAATAATCGTTTCCTTAAATCTTCAAACTAACCATTATTGTATTGAACAAATGAATCCATGTAAATGACCCTATTCATTTTTCAAATTAATCATTATTGTATTAATTAAATTTGTTTCCATTTTATGTAAATCCATAGTTATCATGGCAGTCAGGTAAGTCAGGCAGATTTCTTCGGAACGCTCGTAACGTGTTTGGAAAATGATCTAGAGAGATTACCCTACCGTGGTCCGTGTTAGTGAACTAGTTAAATTAAATAATGATTGTTTAAACAATTATTCACAAAGACACATATTTATTTACAAAAGTTGGCGGGGGGCCGAGAAACAAGTTGTGCTCCAACACAGCTTGTGAACGGTCCACCAGTCATCCGTTAAGTCAACTGCTTGATTGGGACCCACACCAAACTCAAATTCTGACAAAGTTAGGTACCAAAGGCAAAGTGTGCCATTTTATAGGCACCAAACTCAAAATACCCCTTATTATAAATATTGTCTACTTATGTAACTCTCTTTGTCCCCCAAGGGTTTGTGTAATCTCTTTTTCGACTATTTTTCTCATAACTTCTTCATACGAAGTGGGAATGACCTCATTATTTTTCTGTTACCTCTGTCTTTCCGTTCCCCACAGTATACAGGAAATTTTTTAGGATTTGGATGCTTAGCAGTTGGTGTTTCATCCTTATTTTCAATGTAAAGGATGACTCCCCTCTTTATTTTTGGAATCAACATACGTAGAAATTCAATTTGGATAACATGTAAAGCCTTTAAATGTATTATTTTTTACCATAATCATTTTTTAGAAAATTTTATAAGAAAAATGAGTTTATCTAGTTTATAGTTTTGTTTTAAAAAAAGGATTTCGACTTCTAACGAAGTCACTGGACTTCCTTGAGTCAATGCATCCAAAATGCAAGCTTTTTTCGACTATCAAGCCTCTAGACATGTAATTTGTGCAGGAAATATTTTTTCTGAAAATTTTCTATTAAAGGGGAGTCTTTCTGTTTCATGATTTGGTCTTGATCATAGAGTTCCGACATCTAACGAAGCCTGCGGACTTCCTTGAGTTATTTGTGTTTATGGTATTTTATTCAAATTTCGCAATGATTATCTAGCTTAAATAAGATCCCATAATCGATGAGAAGTTATTAACGGTTGAAAACCTTATATCCTTCTTTCCATGTTTTATTATAGGTATTCTATGACCTTTTTAAGAGATTAGAAGTTCATTATTAGAGGGATATTTCGAGTTTGGTGCCTATAAAATGGTACACTTTCGCGTTTGGTGCCTAACTTTGTCAATATCTGAGTTTGGTGCCCATTCAACGAATTGTCGTTGATTGACACTGTGTTTACCATCCATTTTACAGTTAACAATGTTAAATGTCTAACAAAATTCTAAACTCCGTTTTATTCACTAACTGCGCCTTATCTTCTACATACTCCATGTTTGAGAAATGAGAGTTGTTTATTTTCATTCACGAGGTTTTAGGTTCCACTATTAATACCATTGCCATCTTCTTTCATTGCTAATCTCAAATCATACACTGAGCTACTGTTATTTTCTCATATGACGACCTGTTTACACAAAATTAAATCCAAAGTATAAGCATAGCTCCCTTCATAGTTTACCGGTAAATCATCCAAAATCTATCTCTCATGTAAACCCCAATAATCGTTTCCTTAAATCTTCAAACTAACCATTATTGTATTGAACAAATGAATCCATGTAAATGACCCTATTCATTTTTCAAATTAATCATTATTGTACTAATTAAATTTGTTTCCATTTTATGTAAATCCATAGTTATCATGGCAGTCAGGTAAGTCAGGCAGATTTCTTCGGAACGCTCGTAACGTGTTTGGAAAATGATCTAGAGAGATTACCCTACCGTGGTCCGTGTTAGTGAACTAGTTAAATTAAATAATGATTGTTTAAACAATTATTCACAAAGACACATATTTATTTACAAAAGTTGGCGGGGGGCCGAGAAACAAGTTGTGCTCCAACACAGCTTGTGAACGGTCCACCAGTCATTCGTTAAGTCAACTGCTTGATTGGGACCCACACCAAACTCAAATTCTGACAAAGTTAGGTACCAAAGGCAAAGGTGTGCCATTTTATAGGCACCAAACTCAAAATACCCCTTATTATAAATATTGTCTACTTATGTAACTCTCTTTGTCCCCCAAGGGTTTGTGTAATCTCTTTTTCGACTATTTTGCTCATAACTTCTTCATACGAAGTGGGAATGACCTCATTATTTTTCTGTTACCTCTGTCTTTCCGTTCCCCACAGTATACAGAAATTTTTTTAGGATTTGGATGCTTAGCAGTTGGTGTTTCATCCTTATTTTCAATGTAAAGGATGACTCCCCTCTTTATTTTTGGAATCAACATACGTAGAAATTCAATTTGGATAACATGTAAAGCCTTTAAATGTATTATTTTTTACCACAATCATTTTTTAGAAAATTTTATAAGAAAAATGAGTTTATCTAGTTTATAGTTTTGTTTTAAAAAAAGGATTTCGACTTCTAACGAAGTCACTGGACTTCCTTGAGTCAATGCATCCAAAATGCACGCTTTTTTCGACTATCAAGCCTCTAGACATGTAATTTGTGCAGGAAATATTTTTTCTGAAAATTTTCTATTAAAGGGGAGTCTTTCTGTTTCATGATTTGGTCTTGATCATAGAGTTCCGACATCTAACGAAGCCTGCGGACTTCCTTGAGTTATTTGTGTTGGAGCACAACTTGTTTAATTTAACTAGTTGGAGCGCAACTTGTTGCTCGGCACCCCGCCAAATTTTGTAAATAAATACGTGTCTTTGTGAATAATTTTTTAAACAATCATTATTTAATTTAACTAGTTCACTAACACGGACCATGGTAGGGAAATCTCTCTAGATCATTTTCCAAACACGTTACAAGCGTTCCAGAGAAATAAGGCTGACTTATCTGACTGCCATGATAACTATGGATTTACATAAAATGGAAAAAAAATTAATTAATAAAATAATGATTAATTTGAAAAATGAATAGGGTCATTTACATGTATTCATTTGTTAAATACAATAATGGTTAGTTTGAAGGTTTAAGGAAACGATTATTGGGGTTTACATGAGAGATAGATTTTGGATGATTTACCGGTAAACAATGAAGGGATCTATGCTTATACATTGGATTTAATTTGTTAAACAGGTGATCATGTGAGAAAATAACAGTATCTCAGTGTATGATTTGAGATTAGCAATGAAAGAAGATGGCAATGGTATTAAGAGTGGAACCTAAAACCTCGTGAATGAAAATCAACAACTCTCATTTCTCAAACATGGAGTATGTAGAAGATAAGGCGCAGTTAGTGAATAAAACGGAGTTTAGAATTTTATTAGACATTTAATATTTTTAACTCTAAATTGGATGGTAAACACGGTCAATCAACGCTAATTCGTTGACTGGGCACCAAATTCAGATATTGACAATGCTTGGCACCAAACTCGAAATATCCCTTCTAATAATGAACTTTTAATCTTTTAAAAAGGTCATAGATTAACTATAATAAAACATGGAAAGAAGGAGATAAGGTTTGCAACCGTTAATAACTTCTCAACGATTATGGGATCTTCTTTAAGCTAGATAATCATTGCAAAATTTGAATAAAATACCATAAACACAAATGACTCAAGGAAGTCCGCAGGCTTCGTTAGATGTCGGAACTCTATGATCAAGACCAAATCATGAAACAGAAAGACTCCCCTTTAATTGAAAATTTTCAGAAAAAATATTTCCTGCACAAATTACATGTCTAGAGGCTTGAGAGTCGAAAAAAGCCTACATTTTGGATACATTGACTCAAGGAAGTCCAGTGACTTCCTTAGAAGTCAAAATCCTCTTTTTAAAAACAAACTATAAACTAGATAAACTCATTTTTATTATAAAATTTTCTAAAAAAATGATTTTGGTAAAAAATAATACATTTAAAGGATCTGCATGTTATCCAAATTGCATTTCAACGTATGTTGATTCCAAAAATAAAGATGGAAGTCATCCTTTACATTGAAAATAAGGACGAAACACCAATTTCTAAGCGTCCAAATCCTAAAAATGTGGGGAACTGAAAGACAGAGGTAACAGAAAAAGAATGAGGTCATTCCCACTTCGTACGAAGAAGTTATGAGCAAAATAATCGAAAAAGAGATTACACAAAACCTTGGGGCACAAAGAGAGTAATATAAGTAGACAGTATTATAATAAGGGGTATTTTGAGTTTGGTGCCTATAAAATGGCACACCTTTGCCTTTGGTACCTAACTTTGTCAGAATTTGAGTTTGGTGTGGGTCCCAATCAAGCAGTTGACTTAACGGATGACTGGTGGACCGTTCACAAGCTGTGTTGGAGCACAACTTGTTGCTCGGCCCCCTGCCAACTTTTGTAAATAAATACGTTTTTTTGTGAATAATTGTTTAAACAATAATTATTTAATTTAACTAGTTCACTAACACGGACCACGGTAGGGAAATCTCTCTAGATCATTTTCCAAACACGTTACGAGCGTTCCAGAGAAATAAGGATGACTTATCTGACTTCCATGATAACTATGGATTTACATAAAGTGGAAACAAATTTAATTAATACAATAATGATTAATTTGAAAAATGAATAGGGTCATTTACATGGATTCATTTGTTCAATACAATAATGGTCAGTTTGAAGGTTTAAGGAAACGATTATTGGGGTTTACATGAGAGATAGATTTTGGATAATTTACCGGTAAACAATTAAGGGAGCTATGCTTATACTTTGGATTAAATTTTGTGTAAACCGGTGGTCATATGAGAAAATAACAGTAGCTCAGTGTACTATTTGAGATTAGCAATGAAAGAAGATGGCAATGATATTAAGAGTGGAACCTAAAACCTCGTGAATAAAAATTAACAACTCTCATTTCTCAAACATGGAGTATGTAGAAGATAAGGCGAAGTTAGTGAATCAAACGGAGTTTAGAATTTTATAAGAGATTTCACATTTTTAACTCTAAATTGGATGGTCAACACGGTCAATCAACGCCAATTCGTTGACTGGGCACCAAACTCAGATATTGACAAAGTTTGGCACCAAACGCGAACGTGTACCATTTTATAGGCACCAAACTCGAAATATCTCTTCTAATAATGAACTTCTAATCTTTTAAAAAGGTCATAGATTAGCTATAATAAAACATGGAAGAAGGAGATAAGCTTTGCAACCGTTAATAACTTCTCAACGATTATGGGATCTTCTTTAAGCTAGATAATCATCGCAAAATTTGAATAAAATACAATAAACACAAATGACTCAAGGAAGTCCGCAGGCTTCGTTAGATGTTGGAACTCTATGATCAAGACCAAATCATGAAACAGAAAGACTCCCCTTTAATAGAAAATTTTCTGAAAAAATATTTCCTGCACAAATTACATGTCTAGAGGCTTGAGAGTCGAAAAAAGCTTGCATTTTGGATGCATTGACTCAAGGAAGTCCAGTGACTTCGTTAGAAGTCGAAATCCTTTTTTTAAAACAAAACTATAAACTATATAAACTCATTTTTATTATAAAATTTTCTAAAAAAAGATTGTGGTAAAAAATAATACATTTAAAGGCTCTACACGTTATCCAAATTGCATTTCTACGTATGTTGATTCCAAAAATAAAGAGGGAAGTCATCCTTTACATTGAAAATAAGGATGAAACACCAATTGATAAGCGTCCAAGTCCTAAACCTTTTCCTGTATACTGAGGGGAACTGAAAGACAGAGGTAACAGAAAAAGAATGAGGTCATTCCCACTTCGTATGAAGAAGTTATGAGCAAAATAGTCGAAAAAGAGATTACACAAAACCTTGGGGGACAAAGAGAGTTATATAAGTAGAAAATATTTATAATAAGGGGTATTTTGAGTTTGGTTCCTATAAAATGTCTCACTTTTTCCTTTGGTACCTAACTTTGTTGGAATTTGAGTTTGGTGTGGGTCCCAACCAAGCAGTTGACTTAACAGATGACTGGTAGACAGTTCACAAGCTGTGTTGGAGCACAACTTGTTGCTCGGCCCCCCGCCAACTTTTGTAAATAAATACGTGTCTTTGTGAATAATTGTTTAAACAATCATTATTTAATTTAACTAGTTCACAAACACGGACCACGGTAGGGAAACCTCTCTAGATCATTTTCCAAACACGTTACGAGCGTTCCAGAGAAATAAGGCTGACTTATCTGACTTCCATGATAACTATGGATTTACATAAAATGAAAACAAATTTAATTAATACAATAATGATTAATTTTAAAAATGAATAGGGTTATTTACTTGGATTAATTTGTTCAATACAATAATGGTTAGTTTGAATGTTTAATAGAAAATTTTTAGAAAAAATTTGAAGGATGAAACACCAATTATTTTCTCAAGGATGAAACAACGATTATGGTATTTTATTCAAATTTTGCAATGATTATCTAGCTTAAAGAAGATCCCATAATCGTTGAAAAGTTATTAACGGTTGCAAACCTTATCTCCTTCTTTCCATGTTTTATTATAGATAATCTATGACCTTTTTAAAAGATTAGTAGTTCATTATTAGAAGGGATATTTCGAGTTTGGTGCCTATAAAATGGTCCACTTTCGCGTTTGGTGCCTAACTTTGTCAATATCTGAGTTTGGTGCCCAGTCAACGAATTGGCGTTGATTGACACTGTGTTGACCATCCAATTTAGGGTTATAAATGTTAAATGTCTAATAAAATTCTAAACTCCGTTTTATTCACTAACTGCAACTTCCTTGAGTCAATGCAACCAAAATGCAAGCTTTTTTCGACTCTCAAACCTCTAGACATGTAATTTGTGACGGAAATATTTTTTCTTAACATTTTCTATAAAATGGGAGTCTTTCTGTTTCATGATTTGGTCTTGATCATAGAGTTCCGACATCTAGCGAAGCCTGTGGACTTCCTTCAGTCATTTGTGTTTATGATATTTTATTCAAATTTTGCAATGATTATCTAGCTTACAGAAGATCCTAGAATCGTTGAAAAGTTATTAACGGTTGCAAACCTTAACTCCTTCTTTCCATGTTTCATTATAGGTAATCTGTGACCTTTTTAAGAGATTAAAAGTTCATTATTTGAAGGGATATTTTGAGTTTGGTGCCTATAAAATGGTACACTTTTGGGTTTGGTGCCTAACTTTGTGAAAATCTGAGTTTGGTGCCCAGTCAACGAATTGACGTTGATTGACCCTGTTGACCATCCTATTTAGAGTTAAAATTGTGAAATTACTAATAAAATTCTAACTTCGTTTTATTCACTAACTGCACCTTATCTTCTACATACTCCATGTTTGAGAAATGAGAGTTGTTGATTTTTATTCACGAAGTTTAGGATCCACTCTTAATACCATCGCCATCTTCTTCCATTGCTAATCTAAAATCATATACTGAGATACTGTTATTTTCTCATATGACCACCAGTTTACACAAAATTAAATCCAAAGTATAAGCATAGCTCCCTTCATTGTTTACCCGTAAATCATCCAAAATCTATCTCTAATGTAAACCCCAATAATTGTTTCCTTAAACTTTCAAACTAACCATTATTATATTGAACAAATGAATCCATGTAAATGACTCTATTCATTTTTCAAATTAATCATTATTATATTCTTTAAATTTGTTTCCATTTTCTGTAAATCCATAGTTACCATGCCAATCAGATTATGTCAACCTTATTTCTCTGGAACGCTCGTAACGTGTTTGAAAAATGCTCTAGAGAGATTTCCCTACCGTGGTCCATGTTAGTGAATTAGTTAAATTAAATAATTATTATTTAAAAAATTATCGACGTATTTATTTACAAAATATTGCAGGGTGGCGAGCAACAAGTTGTGCTCCAACACAGCTTGTGAACGGTCAACAAGTCATCCGATAAGTCAACTGCTTGACTGGGATCCTCACCAAATTCAAATTCTTACAAAGTTAGGTACCAAAGGCAAAGGTGTGCCATTTTATAGGCAACAAACTCAAAATATACCTTATTATAAATATTGTCTACTTATAAAACTCTTTTTGTCCCCCAAGGTTTCGTGTAATCTCTTCTTCGACTATTTTCCCCATAACTTCTTCATACGAAGTGGGAATGACCTCATTCTTTTTCTGTTACCTCTGTCATTCAGTTCCCCACAGTATACAAGAAAATTTTGAGGATTTGGGCGATTAACAATTGGTGTTTCATCCTTATTTTCAATGTAAAGGATGACTTCCCTCTTTATTTTTGGAATCAACATATGTAGAAATGCAATTTGCATAACATGTAGAGCCTTTAAATGTATTATTTTTTACCGCAATAATTTTTTAGAAAAATTTACAATAAAACTAAGTTCATCTAGTTTATAGTTTGGCTTAAAAAAAGGATTTCGACTTCTAACGAAGTCACTAGACTTCCTTGAGTCAATGCATCCAAAATGCAAGCTTTTTTCGACTCTCAAACCTCTGGACAAGTAATTTGTGACGGAAATATTTATTTATGAACATTTTCTATAAAATGGGAATCTTTCTGTTTCATGATTTGGTCTTGATCATAGAGTTCCGACATCTAGTGAAGCATGCAGACTTCCTTGAATCAATTGTGTTTATGGTATTTTATTCAAATTTTGCAATGATTATCTAGCTTACAGAAGATCCTAGAATTGTTGAAAAGTTATTAACGGTTGCAAACCTTATCTCCTTCTTTCCATGTTACATTATAGGTAATCTGTGAAATTTTTAAGAGATTAAAATTTCATTATTTGAAGGGATATTTTGATTTTGGTGCCTATAAAATGGTACACTTTTGCATTTGGTGCCTAACTTTGTCAAAATCTGAGTTTGGTGCCCAGTCAACGAATTGACGTTGATTGACCCTGTTGACCATCCTATTTAGAGTTAAAATTGTGAAATTACTAATAAAATTCTAACTTCGTTTTATTCACTAACTGCACCTTATCTTCTACATACTCCATGTTTGAGAAATGAGAGTTGTTGATTTTCATTCACGAGGTTTAGGTTCCAATCTTAATACCATCGCCATCTTCTTCCATTGCTAATCTAAAATCATACACTGAGCTACTGTTATTTTCTCATATGACCACCTGTTTACATAAAATTAAATCCAAAGTATAAGCATAGCTCCCTTCATTGTTTACCCGGAAATCATCCAAAACCTATCTCTCATGTAAACCCCAATAATCGTTTCCTTAAACCTTCAAACTAACCATTTTTGTATTGAACAAATGAATCCATGTAAATGAACCTATTCATTTTTCAAATTAATCATTATTGTATTAATTAAACCTTTCAATGACTTAATCAGAGCAGTGTAAATGTAAATCCATAGTTATCATGGCAGTCATATAAGTCAGCCTTATTTCTCTGGAACGCTCGTAACGTGTTTGAAAAATGATCTAGAGAGATTTCCCTACTGTGGTCCGTGTTAGTGAACTAGTTAAATTAAATAATGATTGTTTAAACAATTATTCACAAAGACACGTATTTATTTACAAAAGTTGGTGGGGGGGCGAGCAACAAGTTGTGCTCCAACACAGCTTGTGAACGTTCCTCCAGTCATCCGTTAAGTCAACTGCTTGGTTGGGACCTACACAAACTCAAATTCCTACAAAGTTAGGTACCAAAGGAAAAGGTGTGCCATTTTATAGGCACCAGACTCAAAATACCCCTTACTATAAATATTGTCTACTTATATAACTCTCTTTGTCCCCCAAGGTTTTGTGTAATCTCTTTTTCGACTATTTTGCTCATAACTTCTTCATACGAAGTGGGAATGACCTCATTATTTTTATGTTACCTCTGTCTTTCAGTTCCCCACAGTATACAGGAAAATATTTTGGATTTGGGCTATTAACAATTGGTGTTTCATCCTTATTTTCAATGTAAAGGATGACTTCCCTCTTTATTTTTGGAATCAACATACGTAGAAATGATATTTGCATAACATGTAGAGCCTTTAAATGTATTATTTTTTACCGCAATCATTTTTTAGAAAAATTTATAATAAAACTAAGTTCATCTAGTTTATAGTTTGGCTTAAAAAAAGGATTTCTACTTCTAACGAAGTCACTAGACTTCCTTGAGTCAATGCATCCAAAATGCAAGCTTTTTTCGACTCTCAAACCTCTAGACATGTAATTTGTGACGGAAATATTGTTTATGAACATTTTCTATAAAATGGGAATCTTTCTGTTTCATGATTTGGTCTTGATCATAGAGTTCCGACATCTAGTGAAGCATGCGTACTTCCTTGAATCATTTGTGTTTATGATATTTTATTCAAATTTTGCAATGATTATCTAGCTTACAGAAGATCCTAGAATTGTTGAAAAGTTATTAACGGTTGCAAACCTTATCTCCTTCTTTCCATGTTACATTATAGGTAATCTGTGAAATTTTTAAGAGATCAAAAGTTCATTATTTTAAGGGATATTTTGAGTTTGGTTCCTATAAAATGGTACACTTTTGCGTTTGGTGCCTAACTTTGTCAAAATCTGAGTTTGGTGCCCAGTCAACGAATTGACGTTGATTGACCCTGTTGACCATCCTATTTAGAGTTAAAATTGTGAAATTACTAATAAAATTCTAACTTCGTTTTATTCACTAACTGCACCTTATCTTCTACATACTCCATGTTTGAGAAATGAGAGTTGTTGATTTTCATTCACGAGGTTTAGGTTCCAATCTTAATACCATCGCCATCTTCTTCCATTGCTAATCTAAAATCATACACTGAGCTACTGTTATTTTCTCATATGACCACCTGTTTACATAAAATTAAATCCAAAGTATAAGCATAGCTCCCTTCATTGTTTACCCGGAAATCATCCAAAATCTATCTCTCATGTAAACCCCAATAATCGTTTCCTTAAACTTTCAAACTAACCATTTTTGTATTGAACAAATGAATCCATGTAAATGAACCTATTCATTTTTCAAATTAATCATTATTGTATTAATTAAACCTTTCAATGACTTAATCAGAGCAGTGTAAATGTAAATCCATAGTTATCATGGCAGTCATATAAGTCAGCCTTATTTCTCTGGAACGCTCGTAACGTGTTTGAAAAATGATCTAGAGAGATTTCCCTACTGTGGTCCGTGTTAGTGAACTAGTTAAATTAAATAATGATTGTTTAAACAATTATTCACAAAGACACGTATTTATTTACAAAAGTTGG